>NW_007252495.1:221904-240022 GCF_000164805.1 Carlito syrichta | reverse complement strand
AACCCGCGGGCTCAGGCAATCCACTCACCTCAGCCTCCCAAAGGCGCAGGATTACAGGCTGAGCCACCGAGCCCGGTTTTATTTATTCTTAACACCTCTAAAACGTTTGCTTTGGTTTATTTGTTTGCTATCACTACTTCCCTAGAATTGTTCTAAAGCTAGTGGGACCATCACATTGATGATAGTTTTTTTTCCTTTAATTTTTAAATTTTATTTTAAAGATGTGGGGTAAAATTCATGATTAGTATACAAACGTTGATTATGCAGTAACCTTGTGGATGAAGTATGTCCTGCCGTTTCCGAGCAGTTTCCCTCAACTGCCAATCCCACCTCCCTCCCCTGACAGTTTCCCACGACTGCCAATCCCTTTTTTATGGTATAATAATTGTTCAAGTTCCACTTATGAGTGAGAACATATGGCATTCTGTTCTTTGTTTCTGTGATAGATCACCGAGTATGACCCACTCTAAATCCATCCAAGTTGCTGCGAAGTTCATATGTTTGTCTTTCTTTATTGCTGCATAATATTCCATTGTGTATATGTACCACTTTTTTTTGTATCCACTCCAGCTTTGATGGACAGTATGGTTGGTTCCATGTTTTTGCTATTGTGAATAGAGCTGCAACAAACACACTTGTGCAGGTATCCTTTATGTAGAATGATTTGAGTTTCCCCTGGGTAATTTCCCAATAGGGGAATTGCTGGGTCATATTTTTAAGTGTTCTTTTGCTTATCATTTATTACAACAACCTATCTACCTTTTGGATCTGGACAATTTCTCAATCTCTGTTAAAATTTACACTTGACTCTTGAAAAATGCATGCGGTTAAAAGTTACAAGCCCCTGTGCAGTCAAAAATTCATGTATAATTTTGGACTCCCCCAAACCTTAGCTACTAATAGTTTACTGTTGATTGGAAGACTACTGATATCATGAACAGTCAATTAGCACATATTCTGTATGTTATACACATTGCATCTTTTATTCTTACAATAAAGTAAGTTAAAGAAAAGAAAACTTTGTTAAAAAACTATAGGGAAAAGAAAATATCTTTATTGCTCATTAAGTGGAAGTGGATTATCGTCAAGTTTTCATTCTCATCAACTTCACATTGAGTGGACTAAGGAGAAGGAGGAAGAGAAAGCTTGGTCTTGTTGTCACATGTGTGGCAGAGAAAAAAGAAAATCCAACTACAAGTTCTTCTTCACAGTTAAAATCTGGGTTGTTCAAGAGTCAACTATGTACCTCTTATTTCTTATCACATCCTGTAAAGAACGAAAAATGTAGCTGTTCTGTATTTAGGCTGTGTCAATTAATATCAGCAATCTAGAACCATTTTAAGCCTACATAACAAACGACCTCAAAATTTCCATGACAAAAAAC
Source organism: Carlito syrichta (assembly GCF_000164805.1). Classification (NCBI taxonomy): domain Eukaryota; kingdom Metazoa; phylum Chordata; class Mammalia; order Primates; family Tarsiidae; genus Carlito; species Carlito syrichta. The sequence continues at coordinate 238,638 of NW_007252495.1, read as the reverse complement.
AATGAACATCCATTGCCCAGTCAGCTCAGATAAGCTGAGGCAAATCTGTACAGCTGCACTAATTTCGGCTGGACATTTTCATATCCAGTGTGGCAACTAGCTTTTGAAACATCTAGACTTAACATTGTCTGGGACAATTGGAATGACCTGACTGTGCCCATAGGTCTTTTATCCTTCAGCAGCTTAGTTCAGGTATATTATCACAGTGACAGCAGTTGTGCAAAAGAGAAAGCAAAAGCATGCCATGCCTCTTAAATCTTAAGATTAAAAATTCATTTTTCCCCCTCAGTCAAAGCAAGTCATATGACCAAGTTTAGATTCAAGGTATGGAAAATTAGACTCTACCTAGTGGGCAGAGTTTCAGCATCAAATGTCCAAGGACTAATGGCTATAGAAAAAATATACAGTTGGAAAATTGGATGGAAAAAAAATCCATTTATCTTCTCACAAGAAGAAACATGGGTTTTCAATAATTTAAATATACAAAGGGTGCCAAAAAAGTGTATAACTTAAGAAAGGAAAAAAAAAAACAACCTGTATTTAAGTTGCAATGCTCAATATATACCAATAACTAAAATGAATACAAGCCTTGTTTGTCTTCTGCAATTGCAAGAGGTGTTCAAAATGGTTATCATCAGTGTCCACATACTTCCGATTACAGTGAGCATCTCTTGACACCTCTTAAAACTAGTGTACATTTTTTGGCACCCTGGTATTGTTCAAATTTACCCACCTGGAGCTTTGTATAAAAATCTCAATCCAATGATTGTCAGATTCCAGAGCTGTAATCCAATACATTTTTACCTTTCTTTCCACTAAAAATACTTTATCTTCTTGTCTTTCATAAAACAATTTCCCTGGCTCTACCCTTAACTCACTAGTGAGTATTTATTTCTCCCTTGTTAGTTATTTTTTCCCCTTTACCTAGTTCTTGATTTTTAGTCTAAGGAGGAAAACACTTAGAACTCTGCTGTAGACCTTCTTCTTTCCATACTCTGTCCTGAGATTCATAGTATCGTGGAGCATTTGTGACTATATTGCAAAGTCATTTAAAACATATTTTTGACGGTGCACATTGTAATATAATTGGCTTGTTTTATAATGTAATTCATTTTATTTATTTTAATTAAAGCGTTGATAGGACAGGCATCTTTAGACATTTTAAGACTTGCAAAATCTACCCAGTTTAGGAAAAAATTTTTTTTAGAGTTAATAACTCCCTTTACATATATAACTGTGAAATGAAATTATTAATTTCCATTGCTATAACATTCTTCCAGTTGATGAACATCTTTTTTTTACCTTTGATATCTATCCTGAGTTTGACACTTACATGTCCATTCAGTTCCCTAACAATGCTTTATTGTTTTGTAGGTACATTAAGGATGGTATGCTCAAAACAGAGCTCCTCTGCTCAATACATATGCACACCTTTTCACCATCCTTTGTTCTCTATCGCAGTGACAGTTATCAACACTTAGATATTACAGTTTGCTCCTTTGTCTCACACCTCCATTGTCAATAGTGCAGTCTTGTTTGGACGACTACAGACATCTTTGAATCATCACTATACTTCTCCTCTTACGTTTCTCTAAACTGTACTCAGCATAAATCAATTTTGGGGGGTATTGCTATTAGTCCACTTTTGCTGTATAACAGACTACTCCAGAATTGGAAGCTTAAAGAAATAACTGCTTACTCAACTCATGATTCAGCATGTCAACGATTTGGTATAGGCTCAGCTGAACCATTCTGGTTGTCTTATATGAGCTCACTTACAAGTCTCGGGTAAATTGTTGGGGTGCTGGGCAGAGAGTTTCTGGGGTTTGGCTGGCTCGGAGTTAGAGCACCTTTATTCTGCTGCATTTGGTCTTGAAACCTAGCTCAGAGTTGTGTGAGGCTATTTCTCCACATTTAGTTTCAGAACAAACCGCAAACCCAGCCCTCATTCAAGGGATGAATGAATTCCATCTTTTTTTCTTTTTTTGAGTTGGAGTCTCCCTCTGTCACCCAGACTGGAGTGCAGTGGCGGCTCCCAGCCACTGCAGCCTCAACCTGCCGGGATCCAGCGATCCTTCCGCCTCAGCCTTCCAAGTAGCCGGAACTACAGACATGAGCTACCACGCCCAGCTGATTTTTTGATTTATTGTAGAGATGAGGTCTCGCTGCCCAGGCAGCGGGCGCAGGCAATCCACTCACCTCAGCCTTCCAAAGGCACGGGATCACAGGCTGAGCCACCTAGCCCGGATATTTCCATCTTTTGATGTAAAGAATATGGTGAATATTTTTGCAAGCTGCTGCAGAAGTTAAGCATGATTTTCTGTTTTATAGATGACTAAAATCATGCATATCTTTTCTTGGTCTTAGAAATAATGTCTCTGATTTTCTAGAGCTGATTAGGTCTCCCAGCTATATTCTCTTCTATCACCTTATTTCCTTTAACCTGTCTTAACTCTCAGAAAAATCATTTGCTTTTCTTCCACTCTACACTATACGTACTGAGAGGGCAGGGATCATGTCTGTTGGCATTGCTCTTTGCATATATTTATTTACTGTGCTCTAAAAACAAAAAACAGTGCTGGACAGTGTTAGAGGTGTCGTAACAAAATATTAAGAAACTGAATGACTTAAACAATTAAAAATTTATTTTCTCACAATCCTAAGATCCTAAGTATAGGCAAAGTTGATATCCTTTGTGGCTCATGAGTGAATAACTCATTCCAGGCTTCTCTTTTTGTTTTGTCGATGTCCATCTCTCCCCCCACCCCCTCAGAAATCTGTTTTATTTATTATTTTTAAACTTTATTTTTTAATGAAATTTAATTCTTTTGCTTTATATTCTGGCTCAGGTAGGGGAGAGACCTTTGATTATTTTTTAATTTTAAAATATGGGGTACAATTCAGGGTTAGGTATACAAATGTTCATTATGCAGGTACCCTTGTTGATGAAGTGTGCCCCCCCCCTCCCCTGGCAAATTCCCACTACTGCCAATCCCACCCCTCCCCATCTTTTATTCCTTTGTTTTCACATCGTCTTCCCTCTCTACAGATTTTCTCTTCTTATAAAGACACCTCACATATTGAATTAGAACTCACCCTAATGATATTAATTTATCTAATTATCTCAATAAAAACCTCATCTCCAAGCACGGTTACATTGTGAGGTACTAAAGGTTAGGACTTCAGTATAACATTGTGGGAAGTATAAGATTCAACCCCATCTTGCTACTTAAAAAGTATGTTCTACAAAATACATTCACCTGTCCCAACAGTCTCAAAAGTTTTAACCCATTTCAGCACCAACTCAAAGTCCCAACTCACATCTAAGTCAGATACGGCTAAGACCAAGATTGATCCACCTTGACATAAAATTCTGTCTTAACTGTGAATCTGTGAAATAAGAAAAGTTATATGCTTACAAATTATATAACTGGTAATGGCAGGATGAGATTAGGTTAGATATTTCCCTTTAATACAGTTGAAAAGAAAAAGGGATCATGTGTGCCAACTAAGTCTGAAACCTAGCAAGGCAAATTTTATTAATTTTAAGGCTTTATAATTTGGCACACAATGAGTTCTCCCTGTTAAATAACAGTTAGATTAAGTGAGAATGCTCAGAATACCATGCTAACATCCAGCTCATTTGAAAATTACCCTGTGCACTTTTATTGTGCAATGTGCGAGTCTTCTATTTGGGAGAGCCATCATGGAAAATATACTACAACTCATGTTGTGCTTAAATAGAAAGAAATGATATTATTCTGTAAATTTAGATTTTCAACCATTTTCTCTTCCCTTCTCTCCCTTTCCTTGTCCTCCTCTCCCCTTTCCTCTATTCTCTTCTCTCTGCTCCAAATTATAATAACAAAACAAAACACAGAACTTGACATTTTCAACTTCAAATACATATAATTCACAATAAATTATTAAATGTAATAGCATTTTCCAGAAATATATCTTTTCTATACATTTCAGAATTGCTTAAAATTTATGACTAATGAGAAAATTAAATAATTAGTCTTTTTTGTGAGTTGGAGTCTCACTCTGTCATCTTGATTGGAATGCAGTGGCACACTCACAGCCACCCCAGCGCTTACCTACTGGGCTCTTGCAATCCGTCCACCTCAGCCTTCCAAGTGGCTGGAACTACAGGTACATGCTACCATGCCCAGCTAATAATTACTCTTTCTAATACTTATTTTTTTTTTAATTTTCTGCATGACTCTTTGACTCCCTTTGAATTGTCAGAATATATAGTCAGACTAAGTATGGCTGTCACACTTTGAACATATCTACAGGATTTAGATCATTATTCTGGCTCAGGTAGGGGAGAGACCTTTGATTATTTTTTAATTTTAAAATATGGCGTACAATTCAGGGTTAGGTATACAAATGTTCATTATGCAGGTACCCTTGTTGATGAAGTGTGCCCCCTCTCCCCTGGCAAATTCTCACTACTCAAGTTAATAGAAATCATGGAAAATCTGTATAATTACAGAGAAGATAGTTTAGCTAGGACCTATACAGTTGCCACTGAGAATCAATTTTCTGTGTTGTCAGTAATCTTTTTATTTCTCTATCTTCCATATCTGTTGGATATTTTTTTTCTTTTCATTTAGATTCACCACCTCCTACTATGGACAGATTTACTATGCAGTAAGGCAGATGATGCCAATAATCTCTGTACTGACTTTCAGCACCAGTGGGATAAAGTCTTGGGGAGAAATTGTCCCAGTCTAGACACTTTGTTTTAAGGACAGGGACTTCTGAGGGGGTCATCTCCACCCAGGGCTGAGACAAAACTGTAGCTACTGTGATCAAACTCCCACCTGGAATACATGGCATGGGAAGACATCTTCAGAGTGTATGTTTCAACTAAAATAAAAATTAATAGATGATGGTATGCTTGGGAGTCAGCAATAAATACATGCAGAAATTTCAGTATAGGATTCAAGAGCACTGAAAGATGGTAAATCCACTTTTGGAAATAGCCTGGTTTATGATTGACTGCATGGAACAGTGCTCTTTTGCTTGGATATGACTGGAGGCTTAAGTAAGAAAGAAGAGCAAGAAAGAAATATTTGTGGTGTTAAACAGTGAGCTACTGAGATTGTTTTTAATGACAGCATTAATAACAATTGTAATTTTTTTCTTCTTGACTACTTTTGCTTTACATGTGTTTGTGATATCTTCATAAAAATATTTTTATTATGCTACATGTGAGTTTATTTATATCTTATAGCTTTGTCTAACTAAGAAAGGTTTTCTCTGCCATCATCATATACCAATGTGAACTTGGCATTTTGAATTCTTCAGTGGTAGTGCCCATGAGCAAACATTAGAGAAACGATCTATAGCGCTTTCAGTATAAGGCTAGCATAAGCAAGCTGATAAATGGCCCAGGGATCACATCTACTTTTTAGATCTCAATTCCTAAGATCATGTGTTTGCATTTCCTCAAATGAGTATTCCTAATATTAAAATTCTGGTATATCCTGGATTTTAATTTTGGGCTATATCACATAGTCCTTGATTTGATCATTTATCCAAAAAAAAAAAAAAAAATGAAAGACAAAGACATGTGTCATAAGGCTTTAGTTTCCTTACCAAAAGAGTGCCTCAGTGTGTCTTAAGATCTCTTTTTACTCTGAGATTGTATAATTTTATATTTGAATGCACCAGTAAGCCTGTGACTACTATAGTCATTTTAAAATATAAATTTATTTATAGTCTTCATTAATATTATTTGCTAATATCTTCAGATTCAGAATGCAATTTCTGTTCTTATGAAACAATTTTTCATACATTTTGAATAATTTTTAAAAATATTCTGATTTATCAAAATCTGTTTAGAGATACATTGTCTTATATGCTTTAGAATGGAAGGTTTTGTTTTTGAGTTTGAGGATTATTGTTTCATTAGCTACGTTGTTGCTATTTAAAAATATAGATCTAATTTGAAATATATAATGTATTTGCATAGCTCATTGGGTCTATCAAGTCTAAAAATATTTTAGAAGAAATACATCCAGACTTTTTAAAAGTACCTTATTTGAATTAGAGGGAGGTCAAGGAGACATCCTAGGAGGTAGATTAAGAGAATAAGATTCAGCAGCATGGTGGGAACTCAGAATTGCCTAGATTCAAGTGCATAAACCTGAAAGCCAGGATGTCAGGTTTTCAATTCTGGAAGCACCAATTTACTTAATCTATTGTACTTCAGTTCCTCACGTGACCAGTGAAGACACTAATAGTTCCTTATGCTAGGTTGTTATAAGGATTGTCATACAGTAATACCATAACATATCATAGTTATGCAATATATATGATAATGCAACATATATTATACTGTACATAATTAAGATGTCTTTAGGTACTCAGTACCTAGCTTATGGTAAGGTAATCATTATTTCATAATTCATTAAATTAATTATGTCATTAGTTGTAATCCATAACCCTATTCAATATACAATTGAGAAATAAAAGAAACTACTGCAAATTAAATATGATGTCATTTATATGGGAAACATTCTAATTTTAGCATCAAATTGTGCATTTTATACTTAAGAACATGTGTTAATTTTTTAATTCATTTCCATAGCTTTAGAAGTACAAATCGTTTTTGGTTACTTGGCTGCATTGTATAGTGGTGAAGAAGTCTGAGCTTTAAGTGTACCTACCGTTCCTACCTGCACACATGGTATCCAAGAGGTTCATCCTATTCATCCCCCCAGCCCTTTCTCCCTCCCTGAGTCTCTGATGTTCTTTGTCTCATTCGCTATGCCTTTACAGATTTTTAGTTTAACTCTCACTGATAAGTGAGAATATATGGTGTTCGGCTTTCTGTTACTGGATTAGTTCACTTAGGATGATGTTCTCCATTTTCATCCGAGTTGCTGCAAGAGACATCATCTAATTCTTTTTGAGAGATGAATTGTATGTCACATTTTTATTATCCGCTGATAAGTTGACGGGCATTTACGATGCTTCCACATCTTTGCCATTGTGAATGGTGCTGCGATGAACATGCGAACGCAGGTCTTTTTCCCTTGAGTAGATAGATGCCTAGTAGTGGGATTATTGGATCAAATGGTAGATCTGCTTTTAGTAAGAAATCTCCATACGGATTTCCAAAGAGGTTGTTCATTAGTTGCATTAGCTACACCGCCACCAACAGTGTATAAGCATTCCCTTCTCACTTCATGGTTTTTTTTTTAACAATTGCCATCTGACTGGTGTAAAGTGGTATCTCATCGTGGTTTTAATTTGTGTTTCCCTGACAATCAGTTATGTTGAGCATTTTTCATATGTTTATTGGCCATTTGGATTCCTTCTTTGAGAGATGTCAGTTCATGTCATTTACCCACTTTTTTTTTTTTTTTTTTGAGTCGGGGTCTCACTCTGTTACCCAGACCGGAGTGCAGAGGTCGCTCCCAGCCACCGCAGCCTCGACCTGCTGGGCTCCGGGGATCCTTCTGCTCAGCCTTCCAAGTAGCTGGAACTAGGTGCTACCACGCCCGGCTCATTTTGATTTATTGTAGAGATGAGGTCTCGCCAATTTGCCCAGGTGGGTCTCGAACCTGAGGGTTCAGGCAATCCACTCACCTCAGCCTCCCAAAGGCGTGGGATTACAGTCTGAGATTATTTGCCTTTTTCTTTTAAATTCTGGATATCAGTCCTTTGTTAGATGTATAGTTCGCAAACATCTTCTCCCATTCTGGAGGTTGTCTTTTTACTCTGTTGGTTATTTATTTTTCTGTGCAGAAGCTTATTAATTTAATTCAGTGCACTTATTTATTTCTACTTTTGTTGTGTTTGCATTGGGGGTTTTAGCCATAAATTATTTGCCTAGACAGGTGTCCAGAAGAGATTTTCCTGTGTTTGCTTCTGGGACCTTTATGGTTTCAGGTCTGACATTTAAGTCTTTAATCCATCTGGAGTTAATTTTGGTATATGGGGAGAGATAAAGATCACATTTTGTTTTTCTGCAGATAGCTATCCAATTGTCCCAGCACCATTTGCTGAATAGTATGTCGTTTTCCCAGTGTATGTTTTGTCTTTTTTGTCAAAGATCAGTTGGTTGTAGGTATTTCAGTTTATTTCTGTATTCTCTATTCTGTTCTATTGGTCCATGTTTCTGCTCTTGTACTAGTACCATGCTGTTTTGGTTACTACAGGCTTGTAGTCTGGTAATGTGATGCTTCCAGCTTTGTTCTTTTTGCTTAGAATTGCTTGGGCAATTCTGGATTTTTGTTGTTGTTGTTCCACATGCATTTTAGATTTTTTTTTTTCTAATTCTGTGAAAAATACAATGATAGATTGCTAGGGATTGCTTTGAATTGATAGATATCTTTGGGTAATATGGTTATTTTAGCAATGTTGATTCTTCCAATCTATGAGCATGGGATATTTTTCCATTTGTTTGTGTGCTCAACAATTTATTTAATTAGTGTTTTGTAACTATCTTTGTAGAGATCTTTTACCTCCTTGGTTAAAAATATTCCTAAATATTCTAGCTTTTTAGCTGCTCTTGTTTTTTATTTTTTTGTAAGTGGAATTAAGTGATTGATTTGATTCTTAGCTTGGTTGCTATTAGTGAATAGCAGAGTTGTGTGGCTTGATTTTGTATCCTGAAACTTTACCAAATTCATTTATCAAGTCCAGGAAACTATTAGGTGAGTCTTTAGGAATCTCTAAGAATAAGATCATATCGTCTGCACACAGAGGTAATTTGATTTCTTATTTTCCAAATTGGATACTTTTTCATTTTTATTTTTTATCTTGTTTGATTGCTCAGGCTAGGATTTCCAGTATTATGTTAAATATAAATATAAATCCTTACTTTGGTCCAGTTCTGAAGGGAATGCATTCAACTCTTCTCTCTTCTGGAAGACATTTTCTGTGGGTTTATCACATATGGCTTTTATCATTTTGAGAAATGTTTCTTCCATGCCTATTTTATTGAAGGTTTTCTTTCTTTCTTTCTTTCTTTCTTTCTTTCTTTCTTTCTTTCTTTCTTTCTTTCTTTCTTTCTTTCTTTCTTTCTTTTTAACATGAAGGGACCTTTTTGCTTGAAGATTTTTAATTACTGTTTCAATTTGCTACTCATTATTGGTCTATTTTTATTTATTCCTGATTCAAGGTTGGGAAGGGTGTATGCTTCCAATAATTCATCCATATTCTCTTGATTGTAGAGTTTGTGTGTGTGTGTGTGTGTGTGTGTGTGTGTGAATGATTTTTTGAATTTCCCTCATATCAGTTATAATGTCTCCATTTTTATTTCTGATTGAACTAATTTGAATATTCTTTTTTCATTTCTTAATTAATCTAGCTAGTGATATATCAATTTTGTTTCTTTTCAAAGAACCAACTTTTTGTTTCATTGAACCTTTGCATTTTTAAAAAAAATTTAATATAGTTCTGTTCTGTTCTTTGTTTCTTTTCTTCTGCTAGCTTTGGGTTTGGTTTGTTCATGTTTTATTGCTGTTTGAGTTGTGATGTAAAGTTTTCATGTGATCTTTCAGTCTTGTTCATATAGACATTAAATGTTATACATTTTTCTCTGAGCATAGCTTTAGCTGTGTTCCAGAGGTCCTGACAACTTGATTCATTTCAAAAAAATTTTAAATTCCATCTTAATTTTATTGTTGATCTAGATCACGCAGAACTGGAGTAGATTGTTTAACTTCCATGTTTTAGTTTGTTTTCATGAGTTCTTTTTGTCGGGGGGGCAGTGGGGGCTGGAGTCTCACTCTGTCACCCAGGCTGGAGTGCAGTGGCACACTCAGGGCCAGCGCAGCCTCTATCTGCAGTGCCCAGGCTATTCTTTCACCTCAGCCTTCCATGTAGCTGGAACCACAGGCGTGCGCTACCATGCCCAGCTTAGTTTTTGATTTATTTAGAGATGAGATCTCACCAAGCTGGCCAGGCTGGTCTCAAATTCCTGAGCTCAGGCAATCCTTTCTCCTCGGTCTCTCAAAGTGCTGGTATTACAGGATTGAGCCACTGAGCCTGGCCATGAGTTATTTTTGAAGTTAATTTCTAGTTTTATTCCACTGTGGTCTGAGAAGGTGCTTAATATGAATTTTTTTATGTTATTGAGTCTTAATTTGTTGCCTATCATATGATTTCTCTTGTAGACTGTTCCATGTGCAGATGAGAAAAATGTATATTCTGTAGTTTTGGGGTGGAATGTCTGTAGATGTCTGTTAGTTCGATCTGCTCTAGGGTCTAATTTAACTCCAATATTTCTTTGTTGACTTTCTGCCTTGATGATCTATCTATTGCTGACAGTAGAGTGTTGAAGTCTCCCACTATTATTGCATTGTTGTCTCTCTTTCTCTCTCTCTCGCTCTCTCTCTCTCTCTCTCTCTCTCTCTCTCTCTTAGGTTTGGTAGAATTTGTTTTATAAAGCTTGGGGCTCTGGTGTTAGATGCAGATAAATTTAAAATCTTCTTATTTAATTGATCCCTTTATCATACAATAACCATTTTTTTTTCTTTTTTAATGAGGTTAATTTAAAGTCTATTTTATCTGTTATGGAAATAGCTACTCCTGCTCATTTGTGGTTTCCATTTGCATGGAATATTTTTTTCTACCATTTACCTTGAGTCTGTAGGAGTCTATATAGGCTAAGTGGATCTCTTGAAGGCAGTAGCTATTTGGATTGTGTGAGTGTGTGTGTGTGTGTGTGTGTGTGTGTGTGTGTGTGTGTGTGAGATTTCTATTCTGCCAGTCCATATCTTTTTAGTGGGACATTGACATCATTAATGTCCAGAATTTATAATAATATGCAAAGTACTGTTCCACTTGTCATGCTAGTTGTTATCTGGTTGCTTTATTTATTTTTCTTTACTGTGTTGGTGTTCCATAATCCCTATGACCTTTATGATTTCCAGCATTTTTCTACTACTGTATTTTAACCTTTTGTTTCAGTACTTATAACTCTTTTAAATATTTCTTGTGGGAGTCAGTCTGTGGTGACAGATTTTCTCAGCATTTGTTTGCCTGAGAAAGGCTTTCTTTCTTCTTCATTTATGAAACTTAATTTATGGGATACAAAATTCTTGGTTGACTGTTATTCTGTTTAGGAGATTGAAGATGGGACTCTAATTCTTTTAGGCTTGTAGGGTTTCTTCCTAGAAGTGTGCTATTCATCTGATAGGTTTACCTTAGTAAGTTAATTGATGATTTTGTCTCACTACTCTTAAAATACTTTCCTTCACATTAATTTTGCATAACCTGATTATTATATGCATTCTGGATGACCTTTTTACAATTAATCTTCTGAGTGTTCTTTGGGCTACTTGTATTCAGATGTTTAAATGTCTAACAAGGCCAGGGAAGTTTTACTCCCTTATTCCCTCAAATAGGTTTCTAAACCTTTTATTTCCTCTTTTTCCACTGGAACACCTATTCTTAGGTTTGAATGTTTTACATAATTCCACATTTCTTGGAGATTTTACTTAATTCTCTTGATTCTTTTTTCTTTGTTGTTGTCTGGGTTATTTTAAAAGTCTTGTCTTCAAGTTCTGAAGATCTTTTCTTCTACTTTTTCTAGTCTACTGTTAAAAATTTCCACTGCATTTAGTACTTTGATTTTTTTTCATTTACAAAATTTTAACTTGTTTTTGCTTTCAGGTGTCTATTTCTTTGGAAAATTTTTCATTCACATACTGAATACTTTTATAATGTTGTTTTCAAGTTTTCCCTAAATCTCATTGAGCCATTTTATAATCAATCTTTTGAATTTTATCTTTGGAATTTCAAGTATTTCATTTTTACTAGGATCTATAGCTGAAGAATTATTATAGTCTCTTGGGGATGTTGACGCTCATACTGTCAGAATAAACTTTTTGGTTCTTTCCCATCTGTGTAGACTACTTCTCCTTATTTAAGGTTGGTGATACGTTGACCTAGGTACTGTACTCTTTCTTTGTTATATCTAGCAGTTTCTCAATTACCAGTGGTGGTGGTCCTGTGTTGTGTACTTTCACAGGATCAAGGCATCCTGAGTTGCCAGAAAGGCTTGGAAAGTGGTGTTAGCTGGGGTCTGGGATTAGACCTTCCCACAGCTTATGTATTATACTGAATACAATAGGCTGTGCTGTTTACCTTCAACGAGGGGGTGGCACTTGTGGGAGAGAGCTAGCTGTGGTGAAGCTGGCTGTTGGCATGTGTTCTTCCAAGGATATGCCCAAACAACCTTAGCAGTGAGCAGGACTGTGGGGATTAGCCAAGTTGTCTTTCTGTTTTGAACCTTTGAGGGGAGTATGGGGGGAAAGAACTTCAGACTCTCTATCTTTATGTACTCTTTGCTGTCCCAGGAATGACTGGGAGGGAGTCCCTGGCCACTGGGGTGATGTTGTTGTGAAAGGGAGCACAAAAGAGTTTACCTTGGAGTGAAAGGTTGCTATGACAATGAGTCCCACCCACTTCCGCTGCCTTAGCATCAAACTGTATGTGTTTAGAATGCCAGAGTGCAGCCTACCTTGGGGCCTCAGGTATTCTCAGGGCAGGAGTCCCCAGCCCAGAACTGTTGGCCACCAAGAAACTTGCCCTAGGGGCCTGTCCCCTCTCAGGCCATCTAGAAAGAATCCTCCCGCAAGGGGGATGTGGTGACTGGAGTTGCTCAGGGCTTTTTTTTCTTGTCCCTCTCCACGTAGGTTTTGGTAGAGTATGGCTGTGGGTAAGGGAGTTTCCCCTGAGGAAACTTTTGAATTTTGGAGTCCCACAAGACTCAGGGAGCCACGCAAGTCCATGGCAGGACCAGACAATTCCTGAATTCCTTTCACTCACCTTCTTCACTGCATCCAGAGGCTGCCTATGATTTGTACTGTGCTACAGGAGATAGTCTGGCTAGTTACATCCCAGGTAGATTGAGTTTTCTCTTCTTTGTACTATGTGATTATTATCACTTCTTTGCTGAGTTGTAGTGCATGCTGCTATCCCATTCTTCTCTGGGTACTGAGTAAACTCTATCTTGGTTTTTTTTTCCATAAAAGAAACACTCTCTAACGGTCTCTCCTTGACTGTCTTAATCCTTCTCTCTTAATATTTGTTTAAGAAATATATAACTTTTTTCTGGGGAAAATAAAGATAATCATATAATTAACAAAATATTATTAAAACAATTTAAGTAATAGTATGTATGAGAGCTCTATTCATTCATTTATATGCTTATTCATTGTGTAAGTCAACAGGAGCTTACTGGGTGCCCAATGGCAATCATTCTTTTTTCATAATTTATATGAACACACTTGAATAATTTTTTTTTTTTTTTTTTTTAGTTGGAGTCTCACCCTGTCGCCCAGATAATCTTGATGGAAAGAAAGCACTAAAAAAGTAACAAAGCAAAAATCTGATATATTGATGACAAATTTAGTTGATTATCCTGATTAGTATTAATGTGAATATAAAAATATGGTGTCAAAAATATATACATTTGGATACACAACATTGCTTCAGAGATATTTCACTGCTATAGTTTTTAAAATGAACTGAAGAAACACATAGAAAAGCAATAGGAAATTCTTTATACTTGTGTTACCATTTAAACTCTGAGTTCATGGTCACACTTATAAGGCACCCTTTCCCAATAAGTACAGAGAGGATCACAAAATTCTTCACACACAACATTCCAAGCATCACTGCCAATCAGCATTAGCAGGTGAGAAGAACCTAAAATTGCATTGACCATGGATTAGATATCTACATTCAAATCTTGACTTCATTATGGCTTGAGTTGTCTTTGCAAGTCACAACCTCCCTAAACTGTATTTTTCACACTGGTAACATAAGAATAGTACTTTTTTTGGACTATTTCAAAAACATGTTTCTTAGCATCAAATAAGCTCATAAATGTGGGATTATTTTGTATATACATAAACATTGTCGTGCAAATTTAAGGAGACATTCTTTTTATATATTCATTAAGCTACAGAAATATTGCATATTATGTCATAATTTCCACGTCTAATTAAATTTGGAAATCACGTATTCTTTCTTCTTTGAATTATGCAAATACCTTTTCCAAGTAAAGCACCACTCAGACACCAACACTAAAGTATTTGTTTTAAAAAGAGAACAGAGGAAAATGTTTCACTGGGGAGGTAGATATTTTCCAGGTTTTAAGAAAAAGGAATTGTTATTTATATACTGGTCACCTGTTGTGGTATATTTGGATTCACATGCATGCTTTATTTTTTTGCCCTATACAAACCTATCGGTATATTTCCTTTTCTGCTGATTTACCAGGAAAAAAATACTTTACCAAGACAGAAATTGCTTATTTTCAGGCTGTACATAATGAATTTATACTAGTAAAGATATAAAAGTTTTGATAATTTTGGAAATATAAGATATTGTGTTTGTTTTAGTAAAATAATGTAGACAAGGAGTTAGAAGCAAAATGGAAAAAATGAAGAATATAGACAGAAATTCTAGCTTTACATATACTAAAAATTATTGTTATTTTCTACGTATAAATCATTTTTTTAAAAGAGCACTATTATTTTAATGGATGTGCAATATAAATGTTTGCCACTTTCTTTATTCGAATTAACCCAGTCAAATATTTTAAGAATAATATTCTATCACTAAATGTTGTATAAGACATAAAATTTGCATATATATGTATTGTCCTTTACAGAACAAAATAAAGAAATCTCTTGACAAGGAGCAGGCAGTATTAATGCAGACAAAAATAACAAAGGTGAAAAGATACATGTTACTGCGATTCACTCTGAATTTGTGAGCAGTATAAAAATTATGGATGAAAATAATTGTACCTGTCATGTTGGAAACTCTTGACAGGGAGGAGGTCCCTGATCCAACTTTGATTCTATGTAAAGACTTTTAAGGTGTTATGAAGAGAAGCCATGAAATACCCAGAATACCAAAGAAGGAACTGTCAGTAAAATAAACATATATGTAATTTATGTAAGAAGGAGTACATGCTAGATGGAACAGACAAAATAAAGCCAGACTTTAGCCAAATATTACTAATGAGCTCTTCTTGTATCCTAAACTAATTTGATACTAAAAAATTATTTTGTATAAAATTTTCTTTTTAACTGCTGTCCTTCATTAGTTTAGACTTTACAACTCACTCATTCAAGTATATAACTTTTTTTTTTTTTTGCAATGAGTCGGGTTGAACTGTTGAGATGAATTGTCATATGTCCAACCAATATCAACTCTCATCTTATCTTTACTATAGATGAGGAAACACCAAAGTGATCAATTCGTCAAACTTACTGAGTCAAATGAGTTGTCATTTCAGTTGAATAAAGTCAATTAATTGTGTTCTTATTTGTTAATCTGCTTACTAAATATTGTTAATCTGCAACATAAGTTAGTTTGTTCTCTAGAGAAACTATGCCTTGGTTTGAAAAATTCACATCCACAAGAAATGAGACCAGAGTGAAAGAATTCTTACATATGTTTGAAGTCTCTATGGAGAAGTATCTGACGATTTATTTGAACCAAATATAGATTCAATTTTTTCTTATCCCTTTTCCAGACCTAAAATTTCTCTTCAGAAACTTGAACATGCTTAAGGAACAAAATTTGAAACTTATCAAATGCGGTTGCAAATTGTCATTTTTTTAATTCAGAGATTTTAAAATATGTAACTACATTCTTTCCTAACTTATAAGAAAGGAACATTTGAGTCACATTGACAGAGAGACAGATATTTAGTTGGAGATCATATTCACTTATTCATTTAAAAAAACCCAACACATATTTTTTGTTTAAATAATGGAGGAAGTAAGAGCATGGACTTTAAAATCAGACTGCTTTGTATTTCATTTACAGATCTATCCCATTAGGTACATGACTTTGAATAAGTGACTTAATGTCTTGGTGTCTTAATTTTCCACTTATAAAATGATGGCATAGACAGCATTTATTTTCTGGTTGTGGGACTTGAATTTTGCACTTGTTAATGGCTTTACATTTTGCACATGTTAATGGCTTTACATGTAGGCTGGTCCATATAGAGAAAACTTTTGACAGCAATAGCAATAATGGTGGTGATAGAGACAGTGAGAATAGCGGCAATTTTGCTCTGAAAGTCTCTGTATCATAAATAAAAAGATAACATTATCTCTCCACAAATAATATTATTCCTAGGATGGCAGCAATATTATTATCTTAGTTTTTCTTTTCTTTTCTTTTTTATTTTTGAGTTGGAGTCTCACTCAGTCGCCGACTGGAGTGCAGTGGCCTCTCCCAGCCACCGCATCCTAGACCTGCTGGGCTCCGGTTATCCTTCCACCTCAGCCTTCCGAGTAGCCGAAATTATAGGCACATGCTACCACGTCCAGCTGATTTTTTTATTTATTGTAGAGATGAGGTCTTGCTGCCCAGGCGGGTCTCGAACCCGCAGGCTCAGGCAATCCACTCACCTCAGCCTCCCAAAGGCGCGGGATTACAGGCTGAGCCACCGAGCCCGGCTTAGTTTTTCTTTTATTATTGATAATGGTATTGCAGTGTGTGTCCACGTGTGTGTACCATCAGCGTTAAATGAGGGGCAAGTACATGGTTGTTTATTTTGAATCTATCAGTATCAAGAAAAAGTCTGCCTGGAACATAGTATATGTTCAGTAAATAATTTCTAAATGAATAAATACTATTGTTTTTTTTGTTGTGTCTTTTTGTTTTTTAATATCTCCACCAGCCGGGCTCGGTGGCTCAGCCTGTAATCCCGCGCCTTTGGGAGGCTGAGGT
>NW_007252495.1:195655-221864 GCF_000164805.1 Carlito syrichta | reverse complement strand
AAAAAAAAAAAAAAAAAAAACAAATATCTCCACTGGCACTGCTTTGTGTTGCTGGAACAGGAGAAGGGAAGAATAAAATTAAATTTTCCCATCTCATCACCAACCATGCCATCACCTTTTACTTATCTAACAGGTGTTAGTGAACTTGGTTAAATAAAGGATCTGGGAAATGTAAATCCTTCCCTCACAGAATAATTCTTAGTAGGTTACGTAAACATTTTTAAAACAATTCTAAAAGTAAGTTGTATTTTACAATTCCTACACATCATAGTAGTTACGACACTTCTGTGCTTAAGCCAAAGAGTTTAAAATCTTAAACTAATTTTATGTTCACTCTAGTTTAGTGTCTTCGTTCTTTTTTTGTTAGGTTATTTAACATGATATCAAACTTCCTAATTTAGTCTTTTTTGGGAGGAGGAGGGATTGCCTAGAAATTTCCTGTGTTTTTCTCAAGTCTCAACATACTTGCCTCTTGTAGTCTCCAGACAAAGTTTATTTTGATTAGCCTCTTCGGGGTACCTGACCTGAGTGAAATGGATCTCTAACACAGTGGGGACAGGACTGAAGACGGGTCGGCTGGTGACTACGCTTCGCATGTACAAGGGTAAACAACACTTCCATTTGCCAGAAGGAGATGAGGCTAATTATGCTCACAGCTGTGTCACTCATGGGGCTATCCCTGCAACAATCTGGCTCTCTGCTTCCTTTCCTGGAGTTCTCTACCATGGGGATAAAACTTTCTCTTGTCTCTGGTGTTTCAGCTCATGGTGACTTGAATCATTATCTGATTCCAGCTGTTCTCTCATAGCAACAGACGATTTTACATCTGCAGAGCCATTTGGAACTCTGATGTGAGTGGCAAAGATCACTGCTTGAATATGTTTCACAATTTCAGGTTGTAGTTAGGATTGGAAGCAATTTAAAATGAAAAGTTTTGATTACCTTACATTCTGAAAATGTGGTGACTTTCGACACATCTCTCTTGATGTGGTCTGAAAATTAAGCTCTGCAATTTAAAATCTACATTAAAATAATTAGAGATTGCTCGCCTATACAAGCAACAAAAATTAACTGGCTAAAACCAAAAATAAAATAGAATTCATAATTAGCTGTGACTGAAAAATAACAATGCTTAATATCCACTAATGAAAAACACGACCTTAACCAGTCAACTAACATCTCAGGATTTCCTTAACTTCATAAAGTAAGATAGAATTAGATGATATCCAGTGGAATTTTGGCTCCTAGTTTTATGATTTTATAATTTATGCCAAATATGGGACAGAGATACCAAAATATGACAGCTATATGATAAACTGAGTTTTTCTTATTGATTAGAAAACACAGGATTATATTGTAAATTGAAAAAACAATTCTTCGAATTATAAAAAAGTAATAATCTTTGTGTACACATGCCCACACAAAAAGAGCCAAACAGCAGTGATCAATCAATAAATGGAAGGTGAATCCTGAGAGTAATTGCAATTAAATGTGATATTCAAAAATAAGATTTTTGCAAAATAAAAGTGAATTAGTGGACTAAGAGAGAAGGTGTATTGGTTTGACAGACTCAAAATTCTGCTCAGTTCTTGTCTCTACAAGGAGAATAAATATGCATGCAATTTCATTAGTGATAAATATTATCTCTCAAGTCAAGGGGAGTCTTTTGGACCATATATTTTATCAACATGTTGTCTACTTGAAAAAAAAAGCGTCAAGATCTTCTGTTAAAAATACATATCTATAAAGTGTTCTTAAAAATATGGTGTCATCTGATTTCTACAGGCATGACCAGTCCTGGCACTTTTCATTCAAGGTTGGAAGTTTTATTTTCTTCCTTTTTTCCTTCCTTTCTTCACAAATTTTTATAGTATCTGAATTTGCAAAAGCAAAAAAAAGTGGCTTCAAAACCAGATTATCGCAATAGTATCCCAACTGATTGTCAGCTTCTAACATAGTAGTACCCATTGAAATTATCCTCTTAGTTTGTACAGATCATTTACATTTTTTTCTAAAATTCTTGGATAGTTTTATATGTTCTCATACTAAGACTGACAATTAAGTTTGCAAACTCATCCTAGGAAAAAGACTACATACCTCATTGCTGCATAGCACTAGGGACACCTTCAAAATACTCCCCTTGGGAAGCTGTGCACTGATGCTGTCATCTAGTCTACCTGTTAAAGCCATTTTGGAACTCTTTTTCTGGCATGGCCATCAGAGTTATCATCATATTACCCTTGACGTCTTGAATGTCATCAAAATGTCTTCCTTTCAATATTTCCTTTCTCTTCAAGTAAAGAAACAAAGTCATTGAGAGCCAGATAAGGTGAGTAGGAAGGGTGCTCCAGTACTCTTATTTGTTTACTGGAATTTTCAGTTCCCTCCCAGATAGTGCTATGTGAGTTGGCACATTTTCATGATGCAAGAGCTCCTCGGGACAATTTTTGCACACACCTTTCTCATGCCAAAGTTTTCAGTAGAGATTTTCCTAACTGTTTCTATATCAGAGTTTCTTTGGTCTGCTATGTTTCTCACAGTTTGCTGATGATTCTGACACATAAATCAATGAATTTTTGTGATGTATTCTCAGTTCTGCTTGTTACTGGCTATTCTGATCTCTCTTCATCAGTGACACTTTCTCTCCCCTCAGAAAAACATTGAATCCATTTGTACACTGCTGTTTCTCTCATGACATTATCCTCATAAACTTGGACTATGTGGAGTGATTTCACTTTCACTCTTGCCAAGTTGAACAAGCAATTTAGTTTGTTCATTGCTCTAATTCAAGCTCTGACATTCTCACGATGACACATAAAAACACACAATAATGAGAGCCATTCAGCAAGACACCGTTACACGTCGACGCAAACACAGCTATGAGACACTGATATACCAAGGTTATGAAAACTTACAGACTTGTTTGTATAGTGTTGCCAACATAAGTTCCCAGTAGCAAGTTGGTGAGGTGAACTTAATTGTCAGACCTCATTACCTAAATAGTTCAGCCCAGAATTCAAGTCTTTATCCTTGTTATCCCAGATTTACATTAGACACAAACACACTCACACTCTAATAATTTTTTACTTTCAGTACTAAATTAATCGCAACTAGGGTCAACTATTCCAGTGACTCTTATTCAAAGGTGTCTGCAAATTTCTGGTTTGTCAACCTCACATCGTTCATTTTACCCAGATTCCTCAGTTTACTTCTTTTCAACTATACCATTTTTCCGATAAGAAAGCAAGCTTGCTCAAATGACTTACCATCTGAGAGAAGGAATGATTACCACAGTAGAAACTCCTTTTCCTCATTTGTCACTCATGTTTCACTTTCTTTGATCATTTATCATGTATGCAGAGGTGTCCTGGTATATGTTTAACAATCAGCTCTCAAGGCATGTGGTTGCTAACTTTAATCTATCAATATGATTAACTGAATGGGGACTTGAAAGAGATGTGCACAACTGGGTATATCACTCACCAGTAACAGCAAGCAAAGATTGCTCCTTCAACCTGGTCATTCAGTGCAGGTAATACCTTTTAAAATCTTTGAATTTTTTTATCCTTAATGACACTCTGGCTGTATTTGGCATCTAAAGTGGACACATAGTATTTTGAAATTTCTGGAAAGCCTTCCTTGGACATATAAAGGTAAATGTGATGTAGGGTGTCCCTTCCCCAGAAACCTGATAATGTGATTCTATATTTTTTTAAATGGTCTTGTAAAAGAGTATTTTCCAGCTTGCATCTGTCATCTATTATAATTATTGTCTCATCTCACCATCTGCATAAACAACTGATCATTTTGCTTCTACTTACTAGGAGTCAGTCTGTGGCTCAGTTGAGATAAGCAATTGCCTCTGATATGTGACAAATAGTGAACAGCAGGGTCAGGACTTAATTCCGGATGTTTTAACTTCAATGTGAGGGAATACCAACAACAATAACAACATGTTCTTCATCTTAGCAGAGAATTATTGGTGAAGTGTTATCTTGAGATATTAAGTCAGTTGATCATGTGCAAACACTGCTATTCTTCACTCTTCAGAATTTAAAATTGACTTTGTAACCCAAGATTCCCCTACATTTTAAATTGAATCAATAACTTGCTTCTTCTTGTATGAAAGTATCTCATAACCCCAGCTAAGAGTTCTTAAGCTTAAGCTAAAGCTGCCTCCTTACACATTCTAAGCTCAAGCTTAAGGGTTCTCTATGTGTAGAGACCTGTCACCTAACTAGATGTGTAAACAGACCGTAACCTACTTTTGTCCTAAACACAGAGTTTCAGCCAATCAGAGGCCGGCTGACAAAGGGTGAGTTGTAACCAACGAGGCTGTTTCTGCACTGCACTCTTGTACTTTTCTGGCCCCACATTCTCTCTTACCATGCAGTGGTGCAGACAGCTTTCTGAATCTGCTCTTATTCAGAGGGTTGCCCAGTTCACAAATCGTTTTTCCTGCTCAATTAATTCTGTTAAACTTAATTTGTCTAAAGTTTTTCTTTTTAACAGAGCCAACAACCTAAAATCAGAGAAGCAGGACCATGTTACATAAATTCATTCGATGAAACCAGCGCTAGTACTCACTGAGTATTTGAAAGCAAGAGGCGTTGGTCTTTGATTCGCTTGCCAAGATCTCCCTCTTCAACTACTCTAAAATACTTCTCTGGTTGGCTCCACCCACCTTTATTCAGTTCTCTGTGTCTCATTCTAGTTTCAAATGGCCTAACTCTGCTCAACTCTTCCCTTCCATATTCTTACTGGGTTAACCGTTTCAGATGCAAATTTACCTGAACATTGATTTCAACCAAAGGCATTTGCTAAGGAAGATGGAGCCAGAGGAGGACACATCAAAGAAAAGAAGAAAAAATAAAGATCAGCAATTATATTTCTAGTAGGGTGGGATGCCTTAATTTACTCCCTCATAAAATCTGTTAACACCAGGAAGTGAGCATGGGAGGAAAGAACTTGCCCGTCCTATGTCATTACTACCTTGCTCTTCCCCTTAGCATTCGTACTGCCAAGAACCAACAATGTATGGTCAATTTCTCCCTAGTGTTGTCCAATCCAGGTCCTCTGAAGCACACTAAACATCATCACAGATCGTTTAAATGTGTTTGTACGTATCGTATGAGTTTCTCTAGGCAGATATTGGGGAAGTGACGTGTGAACATCTGAAACTCTGGCATCCAGTTTATGAGAGAGTTATAGTCCTAATTCCACCACCCTTGTTCACCACACAAAAAATGAGTTGCTGAAAAATATTTGCCAGTACTATAAATGTGATTTTTTAGTTTACATTAAAAGCTCCCACTGCTGAAAGAAAAAGAAAGGAAGGAAGGCAACAAGATTTCTATGCTCTCAATAAGTTGACAATGAATACAGATTTAGATAAAACTGTTACTGGCAAAAGTCAACTTTACCCTCCCAAAAGGGGTTATTCCCTGTTCTGTGTCTTAAAGTCAAAATATGAAACTGAACGTGGGGCCAGGCACTGCAGCCTTTAATTCTATAGCCACAGAATGGAGGAGTAGGAACTTCTCATCTAGTGGGAGGTGAGAGGGTTAAAATACAGGATTTCTTTAATGAAGGAATTGAACATTAAAAGCAAGGGAGGAAAATTCATTATTTTCTGATGATAGGCAGAAATTTCCTGGAATTCAGACACTCCTTTGCACTCCTGCTTGGGTCCAATATTTACTGTGTGTGAAAAGAATATGATAATGAGATTAGAGGTTCTTCAGAGGTCAAGTGAACTGCCATCTTGAATCCTATTGGTTTTGGCTGGTCTGGTCAAGAGGGGAACTTTTGTCTGCAGGCCTTTCTATTTCTTACAGGTAAGCAGGGTTAGGTCAGGTAGAATTTAGCTATATAGGTATTACACTAAGTAACAAATCCCTCTGTGATTTTATATTCACGCTTCATCCTTAAGGAGTGCTAAGGGACAAAGGTCTGCCTTCTGTAACTTCTTCAAGCTGAATTTGCGTGTTGTCATGGGGCTCATTAGAGAAGTGAGTTTTTTCCCAAGCTAGTTTTAAGTAGGTCTGGTTATCTCCTGGGTATAAAACTGATTGTTCATTCTCTTGAGTATCTATCGTCTGTAGTTTCATGGCCTTGATTCACTTAGACATTAAAGAGACCAGACAGTCTAGG
Source organism: Carlito syrichta (assembly GCF_000164805.1). Taxonomy (NCBI): domain Eukaryota; kingdom Metazoa; phylum Chordata; class Mammalia; order Primates; family Tarsiidae; genus Carlito; species Carlito syrichta. Next base: position 215,711 of record NW_007252495.1, on the reverse strand, counting down.
AAAACTATTCTAAATGGCGTCTTTTGTTAGTCTTATGAGAGAGCTATTATTATACCAAGAAAATCCCTACTATGAAGGATAAATATAGAATTTAAACTATCACAATGTATGCCACTCCTTGACTATATACTTCATTAATGGTACACAGATGAGGGTTAAGGAAAGCAAGGTTGTGATAGATAGGAGAAGGTAAACCCTTAAATAAAGAGTTGGTTCTGGATGGAACAAGGTGACTCTCAGAGCAAAGGTGAATATACTTATAAGCAAGGCACATAGGCTAAGTCCTGGCAGAAAATACATGTAAGCCTGAAGTGACTTATCTGGTCGAGGTTTTTTTGTCCACCCTTCACACAGGAATTTTAGATCTGAGAGTGGTTGAGTTTGGCCAAAGTAACCTTCTTTCTTAGGTTTGGTGGCTGCCCTTCCCTGGGTGCAGTGGATCTAAGGTGTCACATTATGTAACTTTAAAACAGATTTAGTACTTAAAGATGACCAGATTAGGGTTTGTGTTTCAGTTGGTCCTGAGGTTCATAATTTTCTCCAAGTGTTTATGTAAACCCAGTCCCGGGTTGGAATGAGTGAAGAGTTAGGTCAGAGGATGAAGGTAATTCTTAATTTTTATGGGCCTAAAGGGCCTTTTTATTACTTCTCTGATTTGGGTGGCATATAAAAATAAATCTGGTCTTTCTCTGAATATCTACTTCAGGACTGAACTAAATGGACAGCTCTCTTTGGGGTCCCCATGAGGTGGGTGTTAGTGTTACTTAAGTAACGTGGGACAGATCTAAACTACTTATTGAATTAGTTCTCAGAAATTATGGATTGTCATAATTTTGTAGAGCCTCTTGGCCAAAATGAACGTTAGAGTGGGCTTCCCTGGTAGCCTGCAGGGAAATCAATTTTGAAAAAAGAAGCTGTCTATAAGGACTTACCAACCATCCTATGTGTTTGAAGCTTTTACCCCCATTTGAATACTTATTTCTCTCTTTCTGGGAGTAGGCCAGGGTATACAATATAGGATTCAGGAGATAAGGACGAGCATCTGGAAGGTGACTTTCTCAAAGCTGCTTGTTTGGGTACCAGTCAGCCTTATTATTTCGTTGAATTACCTCAATATCCCCTTTCCAGTGGCCATGACAATGGATCCTAGCTCTCTAGGTCAGATTCCTTAAGGCCTCTAACAATTGCAGGATGGTAGTGCCATGCTTAACCTGTCTGTTGTCAAAGGCCAGCATATCCATCTCTTTCCAAATACCCCCATGTGCTTATAAACTGGAGTGTACAGAGTTAGAATTCATGTCTACACTGAGAATCTTTCACTCTCCCAACACTAGCATAATTATGTGTGGGTTATTAATAGGCATTACCTATGACTCGAGGGTTCTACCTGAAGATAGTCATTCTACCCCCTTTCTTTTTTGAGAGTCTCGGCACAGGGTAGGTGTCCAAATGGTTAGGAGCTATGAAGTTGCTTGAAGAGGTGACTACTACCCATGTTATTGGGCCCAACTTTTGAGCTAGCACCCCTAGGACAATCCCTCCTCTCTCATGAACATAAAGATGGAAAGATTTGCCTCAGTCTGATAGGGCTAATGCTAGGTATTAAGCGCTCAGAATCCTTGGTTATATTCTGCAGTCTATTTTTAAAGATCTCAGGAAAAGGTAGCAGCAATTTCACTGAGTCCAAGTCAGAAAATTTGAGAAGCATTTCAAAAAAATTAATGTGGATCCTTGTAGCCAGGAGAGAATTCAGGATTCAGTCCCAATTGTAGGCAATAATAAAAAAAAGCTTCAAAGATAATGAACAAGATAATCTAGCACAGGTATACTATAGCTGTTTTTGAGATATTATATTCTTTCTCCAGTCCTTCATTTTTATCCAAAACAAATCATCCTAGGACTAATTTTTTTGAAAAATAAGTTTTCGTCTTATTATACTTGATACGATTACCTAAAGGACAGAAAAAATAATTTTTGACATATAGGCTCTTTTAAAATGGGCTTTGCTGGAATCTTTTTCATGAGGAATCTTATATTACACTTTGTAAAAGACTCTTGAGCCCAGGTAAGGATTTGAACCCGCAAATCTCTGTATGAATTGAATGATTTCTCTCTTCTTGAGGTCCCAAAGTAGCTTGGGGTGTTCTGGGCCTGTCAGAAAATGGTCTTCTTTATCTCCTTACAGATCAGGAACACTGTGAAGGAACTGACAATGTACAAGCTAAGTTTTTCCAGGTTTTTTTTTTTAATCAGCCCCACAGTCAACCTTGATTCATCAAAGCAGTCTGCTCAGATCTGAAAATGTCATCCCAGTCAAAGCCTTGTTAAGACAACCAGTATCTCTAAATCTCGTCTTTTTAGAAAACAAAACAAATTCTTGTTAAATTAATGAAAATAACTATACTGCCATAAGTTAATACTCACAAATAGTTTTCAATTTCTGTGAGATTTAAAATATGCTTCATATTTTGCCAACAAGAGCACACTTTGCCTAATTGTTCAACGTTCTTAATTTCTCAAAAGATTTTTTTTTTAAGTTTTCTTGACTCTGAAAAACAAGACAGATCAGCATTGCTTTACATAAAGAGTCTTAACTATTGAAGGTTTTTAAAAGATCATCTCAGTCTTCTATTCATTCCAACTATGCAGTCAACTGCTTTCTGCTTGGTAATGGATCTGCAGCCCTCTGGAACACATAAGCTCTCCAATAACAGTCCTGAAATTTTTCCTCGTCTAATGGCACAAGTTCTAATGTTATAAGACACCTGCACTAAAGAGCACCTGTCAGAGTTCTATGGATAGTTATAAAAGTCTTAAGCTAGCCATAGTCAAAGACATAATTAACAAGGGAATTTGGCTATTTCTGTGGCATACAGATTTAATAAAATAATCATTATCATAACTCATAACATATTGTAAGATATATCATAATGATAGGAATCTCATATACATATTAATAAACCAAATAAATATAACCCACATAAATAAATTAAACACCATGTTTGACAAAGATTCCTGTAAGATTTTAGCATATCAAATTAACCAGATATGTCTCTTCTGGACTTCAGGAAAATGAATTTATAAAAGTTCATGAGATCAAAAAGACTAAATTTAGAATTTGAGATTTTGATTTTGGAGTGTTTGCCAAATATCAAAGGTTGAAAAAGCTTGATATCACAAAATAGAATTGAAAGTCACTGTAAAATAAGTCGTTGTTTAGCTAAAATGCTAATTAAAATATTTTAAAAAGCCAAAACTTTATTCTTTTTTTTAGAAGGCTCAGTTTCTTAAATAATAATACCTAATAAAGAGAGCATGAGGCCAACCAAAACTGTCACTCCCTATCTCATCTTTTTTCTTAGTTCATTGCAAAGATAAAAAAAAAATTTGCTATCTCTTAATATTACATGAAAATTTTGTTTAATAGAGAAAAACATTTTATTTTTGTATCAGTATATTGTTATTGTTGAAGCTAATTTTTTAAAAAAATTACAAACAAATCTATGTAATTTTAATCAGTTTGTCTGTCAGGTAAAATTTCCATTAACATTTGATGACTTTTTATAGTTTTTTACTATGAAGATCAATCTACCAAAAAACTGCTACATTGTGTGTTTTTGGTATTAATACTTAATTTATAGAAAAGTTGAATAATCCCTTTTACATTTTAGCCAACTTGATCACAAATACAGTATCTTTTACAAGATCCATCTTCCACAAATCTTCTGCAACTTGCTTATACACTCAGTTTTATCTGAATAATTTACTTCTTTTCCTAGTTTTCTATATTAGGCTAGTTTTAGCCATTATCTTTTCTTCAATTTTAAAGCAACTTAAAACCCTCTAAACTAAGATGAAGTTATTTTTCCTTTACAAAATCTACATTCTCATGCTTTATACATTTTACCAAAATGCATCCTATTTTTCTTATACATTTTGCATGCAAAATTGTTTTTCATAGGTAGTGGCTCTAAATACATCTATTAATTACAATCTTAGGCCTTTTTAAACCTTGTTTCTAGTGGAAAAAACAAGGAAATGCACAATTTTAATTTTGTACTCGTAGTAAACGCCAGGAAAGGGGAGACAGCGACAGATAATGCTAAATCCTTCTCTGCAGAGCCAGGAGGGGTTCTGAGGCAGGGAGAATTCCACATGCCTCAGGTTTTAACCACTTAGAGCCTAGAATCCAGTGGCCAAGAAAAATAAATCAAACAATGATCCAAAATACCATGGAAGCAGCTTATGACCTTGAAGCATTTAGCAAAGGCACAATCTGACAATACACTCACAAGCTATTGAAATTAAATTTTGAAGATTTTCTATTTTGTTTTATCCATAATTCTGAGACTGTCTTTATTTATTAAAGAATACTAAAGCTATGGAAACTAAAAGGCATTTACGTTTTTATTTTCCTGATAAAATATTGGAATCTAACATTTACTTTTCCCTCAATCTAATTAGAGCTCTTTCATATGTTTTGGTAGTGATATATTCCATGCACATGATACATAAAAACACATAGAAATATGGACACACAAAGAGAAGTAGATTCTATACATTTACAAGATTTTTTTCTTTGCCAGTTTTTAAATAATTTCTCTGGTATCCCTTCCCTCTCAAAAAGCCAAAGAGACCAGATAACACAATAAAAAAGGAGAGTAGTTTTGGACCTTAGTGAAATGTGTCCACTTAAAACTTGGAATTCCATTAGGAAAAAAAAAAAACAACTTCCTCCCCAAAAGAGGAATATTTGACACTTTTTCTACTTTTCCCAATGGATCCCAGGCCGTCAGAAATTCCTTTTCTTAGATCCCTCATGTGACACTGAGTGTGTCAAGAGGCAGGAGGAACACACAAAAGTAAATGGGAAAAACAAAACAAAACAGATAGCATTCAGTTGCCTGAGAAATTTTACAGACAGAGAAGAGAGGGTTTAGCATAATGTGTGTGTGTGTGTGTGTGTGTGTGTGTGTGTGTGTATGTATGTATTCAGGAAGTGACAAAAAAAGTCTACACATTTTAAGCATGGCATTAGCTCAATAGATGGCATTAATCAAATGAATACTAGGGCCGTGCAATAGGCAGGACAAAGACAATGGTGGCCACATAGTTGAGCGAACATCATAGTATACATTGGCACCTTAACTCAATTCAACTTCGAAAAGTATTACAGAGATAACATCTCTTAAAATATGTTTACCGTGTGTGTGTGTGTGTGTGTGTGTGTGTGTGTGTGTGTGTGTGTGTCTCAAATATCAGTTTTAACTAAGTGAACTTTTGACTATAGAATTCTTAAAAAATATGAACATCTAGCTATTAGAATTCAGCAGGTTCCAAAAGTTGATACTTTCTTGTTTTTGAACTTTTATGTCAGAGGTATACTCCCAGGTGTCCTAACCAAGGTTGTAACTTAACCCCAGATGCACTTCTAAAGGGGTGACACACAGTTTTTACAGCATCAGAATCGCTCCAAAGACAACTCAAAGAAAGGAAAATTTTGCTAGCCCTAAACAAAGCGTGACCCACACTTTGGCCATAATCCCTGGAGTCTCAGTTTCTCAGCTGATTGCCTATATAGAAGGGCACAATAACAACAAAACCAAAACATATCCCCCCACCCCCCCAGACAGAAGACAGAAAAGTAAAAGCTGTCCATCTTAGCGAAAATTATCAGTGGCCAAAATCAAACAAGATACACCAAAAGGACTCATTTTAAAAATATTTGAAAGATGTGGAGTACAGAGCAACCCCTTCAGTTGCCCTCCCGCTGTGGGAGATTTTCTATCCTCTCAATAAATCCTGCTTCCCCCCACCCAAAAAAAAAAGAAAGAAAGAAAGAAAGAAAGAAAGAAAATAGGAGAGCCAGAGGTGAGGCCAAGGGGAGAAAACTAGCAACAACAAAAAGATGTGGAGGTACAATGCAGGGTTAGGTAGACACATGTTCATTATGCAGGTACCTCTGTTGATGAGCTGTGCCCCCGCTTCCCTGACAGTTTTCTACTACTGCCGATCCTTCTCCTCTAGTATTATGATAATTTGTCAAGGTCCGCTTGCGAGTGAGAACATGTGATACACAGTTCTTTGTTTCTGTGATGGATCATTCAGTATTATAGTCTCTAAGTCCATCCAAGTTGCTGTGAAGTTCATAATTTGGTCCTTCTTTATGACTGCATAATATTCCATCATGTATATGTACCACTTTTTTTAAATTCAGTCCTGTTTCCATGTTTTTGCTATTGTGAATAATTCTGCCATAAACATGCATGTGCAGGTATGTTTTTCACAGAGTGATTTGAGTTCCTCTGGGTATATTCTCAGTAGGAGGACTGTAGGGTGATATGAAAGGTCGATTTTTAGATCTTTGAGGAACTGCTGCACTGTTTTCCATAGAGGCTGTACTAGTTTACCCCCCAAAGGACTCATTTTATGGCTGGGAATCTCAGTCTGCCGCGGTAAAAGGGCAGAACTTTATCTCCTGAGCTGCAGGGTAGGATGGCCCCTGGATGGTCTTTCCTCTAAGAGACCTGCCCATGGGATTTGGCAAGAAGATGGTGGAAGGGGATATCTCCAAGAAGAGGAGAAATCCAAGTTCCTCTGTTCAAGAATATTGACACAGCCGGGCTCGGTGGCTCAGCCTGTAATCCCGCGCCTTTGGGAGGCTGAGGTGAGGGGACTGCCTGAGCCCGCGGGTTCGAGACCCACCTGGACAACTTGGCGAGACCTCATCTCCACAAGAAACCAAAAATCAGCCGGGCGTGGTAGCACGTGCCTGTAATTCTGGCTACTCGGAAGGCCGAGGCGGAAGGGTCACCAGGGCCCAGCAGGTCAGGTCAAGGCTGTGGTGGCCGGGAGCGGCCACTGCACTCCAGTCTGGGCCATGGAGGGAGACTCCAACTCAAAAAAAAAAAAAAAAAAAAGAATATTGGCCCAGAGGAAGTTTTCCAGGTATAAGAGGGAATAAATACTAAAGGGATAAACAAAGAGAAAGACACCCTCTCAATAGGCCTTCCAGTAGACTGTTTCCTGATCCTGCCATCTGGACTGTCGACCCTTCAGTTCCTCTCTGGCCCTTTCAAAAGTTTCTACCAGAATGTTCATTCGGGACTGAAGCCACAGCCTCGTGCCATAGGTCTCGGTGCAACCGTGCACACAGCTCAGTGGAGCCTACCCTGCACAGCCCTCGCCGGCCTGCTCACCACCTCACAGTGATGAGAGCCTACCTTCCACAAAGCGGATCCCTGGCACTGGGGCCCAGAGAAAGTGAGCATTCTTTGCAAACGCCAGATATCAGCTCTTGAAAGGGGTAAGGGGACTTCCCCACAGGAAGGGCCGACTCCCATGAGAGTTGCCAGCTTTTGTGACTGACAAACGCCAGCATTACCCTCCAAGGAAGTTCTGTTTCCTGAAGCCAATGAATAAAACTGAACGTGGGGGTTAAGCAGCCGAGGCTTTAATTTGCAGGTTATGCAACAGAGACGTGGGTACGTGGTTAAAAAGTCAACATCTCACCGAGTGGGAGGTGAAGGTGTTAAAAATAGGGTTTCTTTGATGAAAGGGTTGAAGGTTAATAGCCAGGGGCGAAATATTCGTCTTTTCTGGCACTGAGATTTCCTAGAATTTAGGTAGTGTCCTTTTTTCTAGCCTTTGTTGGGCCAGTGTTTCCTTTCATGGCTGTTGAGGGGTGTCATTTAGTATCAAAAGCATGTTAGAAGAAAGTCAGAGGTTCTTCAGAGGTCAAGTGAGCTGCCATCTTGGATTCTATTAGTTTCGGCCTGATCAAGAAAGGAACTTCTGCCTGCAGGCCTTTCTGTTTCTTAAAGATAAGCAGGGCTCGGCTGGGGTAGAAATTCAGCTATGTCATATAGATTACACCGTGTAAAAAAAGAAAAGTCATCTCTTATATTTTTAGAGATGATGTGTCATGAATAATGTGTTTTTACCTACAGAGAGATCTGCTTTTGGCCACTGGCTTTTGGAAAGTAATTTTTAAGTCCTTGGCATTTCTTGAGTGATACAGTGTCATTGTTATTCATAGTGGGCGCTCTGGACCTGGACCACAACTGATGATTTCTGCTAATGAAGTAGTTGACCGCAGGCCCTTTAAGACACCTAGTGTCATGACATCTGTGAAAAGGGAGCTAGAGATTGAGTTCAGTCACACAAGCAAGCAAGTAATCAATTAGGTCAGCATAATGAGGCTCAATAGAAAATTTTGGACCCTGAAGCTGGGGTGAGTTTTACAGACAGGCAATATGCTTTGTCTTAGCCCTTTGTGTATTCCTATAAAGGAATACTCAAGGCTGAGTAACTTATTCAAACAAAAAAGGAGGGAGTACTTGGCTCACAGTACTGCAGGTTGCACAAGAAGTATTTGCTTCTAGTGAGGGCTTCAGGGAACTTCCACTCATGACAGAAAGTGAAAGGTAGCAGACCTCACATGACAGAAGAGGAAGAGAGAGAGAGGAGTAAATTCCCAAATATTTTTAACAATCACAGCTCACAGTAACTAATAGAGTGAGAACAACTCACTCATTACCTTGAAGATGGCACAAGTTGATCGTGAGGGACTCGCCCGCAGGACCCAAACACCACCTACCAGGCCTCACCTACAGCCCTGGGGATCAAGTTTCAACATTCGATTTCGGGAAGACACATATCCTGATAAAAAAATGATGTGAAAGAGGCAACCCCTTCGGCTCCCCTCCCACTGGAGGAGCATCTCTGTCCTCTCAATAAATCTTGCTTTCTCATTTAAAGAAATAGAAGATGTGAAAACTATAATTTGTATTTGTTTCATATAAAGAAAAACATTATTTTTAATTTCTCAATGTTACACCTAGATGCAGAGTGCTGTATACATCTGTCTTCAAATCCTAAGTTTCTATTCTTGGCAAAAATATTTTAGTTTCAATAACCTGTTCTTTTCCAGAGCCTCACATATGTCTATCAGTCTTCGAGAACTAATACATTAATATAGTTGTCAAATTACTCTTAGAGAGCAGAAATTAAGTGAGAAGGCACTACCAACTAGGAAAAAGTTATGCAATGTCATATTGATATACAATACTGGTGAATAAAGATAATTTAAAAAAGAGAAGAGGCACAATTGAATCATGTTTTTCCACATTCAAAGCCTGAATAGTAAAGAATATTCTTTTCGTAATGGAAGGAATGAATCCAAACTTTAAGACACTCTGTGTCTTCACACTCTATTGTCAACTTTTCAAAAATGATGAGTCTATTTACATGAAACTTCAGAGTCTTTCCAGTTCAATGACTTTTAGATAAACTTAGATATACATATTGCCATCAAATCTTGAAGTTCATTAGTAAGTGTGCCGACATGACTAAAGATATGAAGATAAGACTATTGAATTACCTGTCACTTTGTCACTTTCAATCTCCTCTATAGAAAATTTCAAAAGTAACCAACTTGGCCACAAGGAAGGGCAGATATATATTTGCCTAGATGAGATAGTGATTTGACATTCTCATGTTCTTTCATATTAAGAATCCTTGGGGATAGATCTACATAAATTTTTCTCCAGAAAGCTAACCTCAATGCTTTTGAGAAAATGCTAACATTTTTACCTTCTCTTCAGTAATCACAAGGTGTAAGTGAAATTAGAAAAAAATAAATTTTATTACTATATCTGTGTGACAACTACACATTTAAAATATACATCAATCATTCTGCTAAGAAACCTATCTACCATGTTAATACATAATACCCAGTGATGCTCATTGGCAGATCTTTCTACCATGGTTGATTCCAGAAGCCTTTCTCTGCATATCCAATAGTACCATGTCCTTGGTCTTTAAATTACCCATCTACGGATATTCTCTTGTGTACTCTGTTTCTGAGGTGCAGTAAGCAGCCAAGCTGTAATATTCAAGATTTGTATGCAGTAAATTTACCTTCCTTGTTTGAATAGGAAATTTCATAAAGAGAAGCAGCATGATTGACCCCAAAATTCTGAGTTATTCATAGGAAGATTTTTTTAATTCTCCTGTCTATAAGTAGCAAATATGTCATGTTCATTTATTTAATGTTCTTTGCACTTTATTGTTAGAGAATACACATTTTATTAGAGAAGAGCAGGCACTTATGCAATTCTATTTTGTTTGAGAGATTGGTATTAGAAATGCAAAACATCCTACTTCCCAACATTTTTCTATTCACTACTTTGAATAAACTATCACTAAACCCTGGAGAACTTTTAAAATAACAACCTTGTATTTTATTTTAATTTAGACAAAAACAATAGTCTTCTTTAGATTCCCTAGAAGGTAAAGATTGGGATATATATATACACATACATATATATTCCCTTTAGTAAGAAGTACATAAAAATTTGAAATTATTCACTACTCAAGCATAAAGACTACTGTGTTCTAAAAAGTCAAAAGAATCAGAACTAAGAAAACATTTTTATAAACCCGCAATTTTCTCTTCTTTTATCTTATTCTAAGAATATTAGATGTGTGTAAAATAAAAGACTTGAAATTGCAGCCACATATGTGAACAAATGGTGAAGAAAGTTGTGAGATAGCAGAAACATATGTAATTATTTTTTAAAATGCTCTGAGGATATCTAAAGAAGACAATCAATATATATTAAATATAAGAAACACAACAGAATTTAGACAATCTAATTGAACTCAAACAGCTCTTTTAAATTTTCATGCTTCACATAATGAAAATAACGTGCCTCTAATAATAAACAAAGTCAATGACAAATTAGTTGTTCACTAGAAATAAATGGTAATAGTGTATATCATAGAACCTGCAATTCTTCACTTCATAAATTGCATTTTCTCTTAAAAACAAAATAATAATTAAAGCCACAATCTAAGTTTCTCAACATAGGTAAGATTTTGTTGTGAGTAGTGACAATGAAGTTGCTAAATGATTTGATAATGGTCTTAATTAATTTTATCCTTTAGTATGTGTAGCAAGCAACACTTCAGCAACCTTCAATTCTCACGCGGGGAAGCGAAAAAAAGCATATTTTTCATTTTGGTAAGCTTTGATTAGAATCTAATTCTTGACGAGCATTTCTCATTCAAAACATGATTTCTTGATTTCAAATATCTGTCAACTTATTTTTCTTATGTATCTCAGAGGGGCACAATGTGAATAGCTATTAGTAACTCATATAGATGCAGCTTCTTATAACTTAATCAATTTTAATATAGCAACTAACATTTGCACAATACTTTACGAGTTACCAAGCCATAGAATACATTTTATTTCACTTCTCATAACTCTTTGAGATGAAAACTATTTGTTTTATCTATTTACAAGTACAGAAACAAACAAACAAAAAACATCCAAAACAACTTGTTCAAGATTATGTGATGTCAAAATCATACCTTTGACTGTTTCTTCCGCTATTAAATGTTGGTATCTATTTGGTAGAAGTGATTGAGCTGAGGTTATAACTTGAGACGATTTATTCCTTGATCGGGTTTATTAATTGCTTCATTATTCACTCAACTAATATTTGTTTAGCACTTACCATGTGCTTAGTACTATACCAGGGGTAAAGACATGATGGTGAGGATCATATCAAGACTGTTATTTCACTGAAATGCAAATAAATAAGAAGTTAATTTACATGCAATAACTAAATACTTTCAAGGGTGTATCTATAAGATATGTGGCTATATGGTGGCAGAGAAAAGAAAGGACTATGTCTGCTTTTTAAAGCCAAAGTGCGCTTAACAGAGAGGGCAATACCTGAAACAAGTCTTGAAAATGTAGGAAACTTAATACACAAAGAGTCAGGAAAAATGTTATCAGAACAGAGGGAAAAAAATGTGCTCAACGGCAAACTGACTTTTAGTTACTTTTATTGATGATTTTAGATTATCCTCAGAAAAGTCATACTTATTCTCTACAATAAGGCAATTTGGTTCATCTTAAATCCCACCTTGTTCTTGCGGCATTTGACGCCCTACCCATAATAATAGATCACATTTACTTAAAATGTACTGCATTTTAGAAACTGCTACAAATGCTTTAAAAAATGGAATTTTTAATTTTTAAAAAGTATTTTATATAATTACTATTTTGTTTCTCATTTTACTGATGAGGAAAATAAGGGACAAAATGAAAATGGTAATTTGTACAGTTAAAATATAAAATATAAACAAACAAAAGAATGACTGAAATCTAGTTAGTATGATTCTTAATCTTTGCTTTTAATCTCTCAACACATTGTGTTGTTTTTCTACCTTTTGTTGGATGTCCTCCATCCATTTGCTTAAATTTTGAAAATACCAATCAATCTCTAACACAGAAAACTGTTTAATTTAAAATTATATTTATACCTAGTTGTCATCAGTGTTTCAATAATTGATCTCTTTGGGATTCTTAAACAGGCAATGACGATGCGTTAAAACATTAGCCAAGCAAAATGATTATTTTTGTTTTTACTAAAATAAACTAGAGTTTATTTGTTCAAATTATTTAACCTCTGAATCTGTTTTCTTGCATAAAAAATAGAAATTGCAATGCCTGCTCCAGTGGGCATCTGTGATTATCGACTAAATGAATCTCAGTATTTCAGTATTTCTTGATTTTGTGAATCTTTCTAAAGCAAAATTAAAAATAATACGGTATCCTTAAAGAAATAGAACTCTGATTCAACTTTTCCTCTAGATAGGGTAACTTGAGTTATACTGAACAGATGCATTCATGCAAGACATTGTTTTGGAAGTGACCCAGTGATGGAACATGTATCCATTTTGCTGTCAGGGATGGTGCTGGTGGCAATCTAGCCCTGGGTCCAATGGCAGAGGTTCACTTATTCAGTGGATACCATTGAACTTGTGAGTGTCACTACAAGCTCAACCTTCCCAGTGATTCTTTTAGCCTTCTGATACTCTTTAGTGAATCTCCCCCAGGTCTGGTTTTTTTTTTTTTTTTATTAATCAGTATTTTTTATTTTGGTATTGAGGAGTACAGTTAAGGGTTAGGTGTACAAATATGTTTTGTTCAGGCACCCTTGTTGATAAGGGGTGTCTCCCTGTCCCCAGACAGATATTTACTACCGTTAATCCCACCTCCTCCCGCGCCATGGTTTCCCACCACTGTCAATCCTTTTCTCATTTTTCTCCCAGGTCTTTTAGGTAGAATGGACTCTATACTTTTCAACTCAGATGATCAAGACAACTAGTTTTAAAACAAGTAAGGCACAATGCAAAGCATATGTTACAAATGCTGGGAGCTCAGCTAACGGGGTTGTTGTCCACTTCTGCTACTGGGTCATATACACACATGTCTGGTGATTCTAGTACTTAATAACTCAATTGATGAATTGTTTTAGCCATTTCTGAAATAGTCTCTTAACTTATGCTTACCCAGGAAAATATAGTGAGTCCATTATAGATATACTTAGAGATCAATATCTGTTTTTTAAAATCATAGGAAATTTTGGAGTACTTAAGTGATAAGCAGGTTTTCAAACCCATTAATTATCTTATCCTCATTTTATTTTGGGTATTAAATTTTACACAGTTTTCAATGTTACAAGTCACAGAATCATTGTTTGCCAAGATGGTAAATTATATGTGGCACTTTTAAGAAAAAATGGCATGTATATTAACTGATTTTGACCTATGACATTGATATTTTAGCTGTAGTTGCCAAGTCCAACTGATACAAAGCTTTCAAAATATTGACGGTGTTGGCATGTGAACAAAGTCTCATAAAAGTCATCTTAATTTTAGCTAGAGATGCCCAAAAGGCCTTTATATATTTAGTTGCTTTTACTTCCTGAAAAATTATTCTAGAAGCAAGGTATCTTTTTTTTTCAGAAATAGATTGCTGATTAAGAAAGAAAATAAATGTACATAAAAATTAAAGGTGGTCAATTTCTATGCAAATATCTTAGAAAACAAAAGTTGTATTCGCAGAAAAGTCTGTATTCAATCTTCAGGAGTTAGGCATTCGGTCATAGAGCAGGAGAGAGACTTTGGAGAACGGAGGGCCACAGGGAGTCTTTGAACAACACATCTGCTGCCGGTGAAGATTAGCAGGTTCATTTGTTGGAAACATAGGTAGGTCCCTCTTCTCCTCCTCCTCAATCCTCCTTCTTGTTTTTCTTTTGCCTAGGTTTGCTATTTCAAGAACCCATTTTATAAATAAAAACACTTATAAAGTAGCTGTTAGGCTAGCTAGCATGTGTCCTAGGTTCTGAAGATTGGAGAATTAAGGAAGAAAATGTTAAATAATTGCATAAAATGGGTTATTCTTCTGGCTTTTACCATTGTTTTTATTGACTAAGTAAGCAAACGAATAAAGTTTCAAAGTGCTATTCTTTAAAAATAAAACAAGAAACCGAACTTGGAAGCTTTAAAGCTAAAGCAGTTTTTTTTTTTTTTTTTTTTTTGAGTTGGAGTCTCACTCTGTCACCCAGACTGGAGTGCATTGGCCGCTCCCGGCGACTGCAGCCTCGACCTACTGGGCTCCGGCCATCCTTCCCCCTCAGCCCTCCAAGTAGCCAGAATTACAGGTTTGCGCTACCACGCCCGGCTGATTTTTTGATTATTGTAGAGATGAGGTCTCGCTACCCAGGCGGGTCTCGAACCCGCGGGCTCAGGCAATCCACTCACCTCAGCCTCCCAAAGGTGCGGGATTACAGGCTGAGCCACCGAGCCCGGCTCTAAAGCTGTTTTTTAGCAAATATTTCTTCAGTATAAACGATGTGCCAAGCAATGTGATCTGCAGTGAGAGTTGAGACAAAGAGAACAGGATAGATACATGAGCATGAAGCTTTTCACTACATGTAGGAAACTGACTGAAGTTGTCCAAAAACTATGGGATGCCCACTTGCTCTTTCCCCAAGAATGCCAAATGCTAATAGATATCAGGATGTGTTTACTGGTAATCTGCCCAGCATTTTTCTCTTCTCTTGTCTCATGCTGCCTACATGATTATATTTGTTCATTTGTGTTTTTTTGCCATGTGGTGCTTTTATTTATTTCATTTTTATGTCTTAATGAATACAATAATTTTACACACTTATGGGAGTATATAGTGCTGTTGTCATAAATATAAGATATAGTGATCAGATCAGGTGATTGGCAGCTCATTATCTCAAACATTTCTCATTTCTCTGTGAATATTCAATATCCCTCTAGCTATGTATCACTATATAGTATATTATTTTTAACTATAGTCATCCTAAAGTGCTATAAAACACTATAGTTTATTTCCTAATTTAGCTATAATTTTGCATTCTTGAACAAAGAACTTCTTATGCCCCCCAAACCCCCGTCCCGGTCTTCCCAGTGTATGTAGTATCTTCTGTTCTATTTCGTAGACGTACATGAATATGTTTTTTGACACGTGGCCCTATTCCATTGGCTGCATTTGATTTTACCCAGAGTGGGCACCTTACATGAAGGTAGACAATTCATGAGGCAGCCAAGTTACTTGTCTGTGGTCTTCCTGAAAATATATTTCTGGGCTAGTGATAGTTTTACTCTAGTAAATAGGAATTGGGAAACTTGAAACAATGAGTGGGAAGTGAAATTTAAAAGTCATGAAAATAAGTCAAGGAGCAGTAAGGGCATAATGAAAATGCTGAAGTTAACAGAAAGAAGTGAGGAAATTTACTGGAAGAGAGAAGAGGGAACACACACTCAGAGAAAACAGAGATACTACTGTAGAAAGCCCATGTACTTAAGATAAAATGGAAGGGGTTCCTATTTACATCTACCTTGAATCCCAATGACTCTGTCACAAATTCTTATGCTAAATATTTTTCTACTCATTGCTTTTAAGTAGCTTGGAAAATATCTCTGCTCCTCTTAACATGAAAAACATAATTAAATCAGTTCTATGAATAGTCTAGAAATTTTGTCGCATATAGAATCTCAACATTATGTATATTTATCACAATGGAAAGTAGAGACAAATGAAAGCTAGCTGAGGGCATAAGATGTGTATTGCAAGACAGCAAAAATTACAATATGTGTTTTCTGATTTCTTGCCAATTCTCCTTTGAGAATAGACATTTTTTGCTATATATATAAAAATGGGGAATACACATATATATTTATTTTAACATAAGCTGCATGAGGCCAGAAATCTTTGTTATATTTACTTTATATATCCAGCACTTAGAAAAGTGCTAAAACATAATATACACTCGATGTAGTTATTAAGTCAGCACTCAGTTTATCTAAAAATATTTTAACATTAATTATCAACATGATATCGTTTTCTTTTTGTGGTACTGTTGTATGCCATGGCCCAAACACGGATAGGTGCTTGTGAACTGGTGTCTCTTGTTATTTAACGTGCAAATACAAAATGAAAGACTCTTCTTATGATTGTTAAGGAAGGATTTCCTAGGTTGATTCCAAGTATAAACAATAATGAAGTTTTTTAAAAAAAGGATTTATAGAGATAGGGACTTGCTACATTGCCCAGGTCAATCTCGAACTTCTGGCCTCCAGCAATCCTCTGGACCTGGCCTCCCAAAGTTCTGGGATTGCAAGTGTTAGCCACCGTGCCCAGCCTAGAATTATGTTCAATAGTAGCAAAGTGCCCTATATTTAAATCTTACAAGAAAGGTATCATAACCTTAGTCATTTTCATAAATAGCGGTACGTGAGGCAAAGGAATAAAAGATAAATATATATATTTATAGCTTTTCATTCATAGATTTAGTCTTGATCATGTTCCATGAAGTTATTCGCCTCAAAATATTTTCCAGAAAATATATTTTTTTTTCTGGGGGTCAGGGGAAACAAATTAAGATGCAAGGCAGTGATAGGTAATATGAAAAATTAACATGTAATGGAGTTTATATAGTTTACATTCATATCTATAACTACATAAACTGATTTTGTGTTCTGATCGTTTCAAATAAAAAATTAGAAATATTAAATGTACGTTTGTTTCCAGTCTTCATTTTCCTTAAAACTAGACAATAAATGAAGTCATGAAAACTTCTTCAACTGCAAATAACTAGATGCAACTCATCAGAGTTTATGCTTTTCTTTTTTTTTTAAATTTTAAAGACATGGGGAGCAATTCAGGATTAGGTAGATAAGGGGTCATTTTACAGGTAAGTTTGAGTCTCTCTTTGGTCCCTGCTTGGCCTAGTTGGAGATCATGTATCTTTGTTGAAGTTGTGCCCGCCCCTTCCCTGGCAGCTTCCAACTACTATTAATCCCTTTCTTATAGTATTATGATAAATGTTTAGGGTCCGCTTATGAATGAGTACATTTGGTACTCAGGTCTTTGTTTCTTCGATGGATCACTCAGTATTATAGACTCTAAATCCATCCAAGTTACCGTGAAGTCCATAATTGTATCCTTCTTTATGACTGTGTAGTATTCCACATTTTGTTAATCCGGTCCGGTTTCAAAGGGCAGCACAGTTGGTTCCATGTTTTTGCTATTGTGAATAGTTCTGCAATAAACATGCGAGTGCAGATCTTTTTTCTTTTGTTTTTGAGAAAGTAGGATTTATTGAGAGGACAGAAAAGCTCCCACAGTGGGAGGGGACCCAAAGGGGTTGCCCCAGGTATCCTTTTTATAAAAAATAATTTGAGCCGGGCTGAGGTGAGTGGATGGCCTGAGCCCGCGGGTTCGAGACCCGCCTGGGCCACTTGGCGAGACCTCATCTCTACAATAAATCAAAAAAATTAGCCAGGCATGGTAGCGCGTGCCTGTCATTCCGGCTACTCGGAAGGCCGAGGCGGAAGGATCGCCGGAGCCCAGCGGGTCGAGGCTGCGGTGGCCGGGAGCAGCCGCTGCCCTCCAGTCTGGGCGACAGTGTGAGACTCCAACTCAAAAAAATAAAAACTAAAAATGATTTGAGCTCCTCTGGGTATAGTCCTGGAAGGGGGATTGCTGGGGTGTATGGAAAGTCAATTTTTAGATGTTTTAGGAATCATCACAGTTTTGCACAGTATTGTACTAGTTTACACTCCCACCAACAGTGTAGAAGTGTTCCTTTTCCCTGCATCCTCTCCAGCATCTGTTGTATTTTGAGTTACTGACGGTGGCCATCCTGACTGGATTTAGGTGGTATCTCCATGTGGTTTTAATTTGCATTACTTTGGTGATCAGTGAAGCTAGCATTTTTTCATGTATTGTTAGCTGCTGGTGTGTCTTCTTTTAAGGTATCTATTCCTATCTTTTACCCACTTTTGAATAGTGCTGTTTGCTTTCTTTCTTTTGGCATGTCTGAGTTCCTTGCAGATCCGAGATGTTATGCCTTTGTCAGATATACAGTTGGCAGATTTTTTTTTTCTCATTCCATGGACTGTCTGTCTACTCTCTCGATGGTTTCCTTTCCTTTGCAGAAACTTTTCAGTTTGATGAAGTCCCACTTGGCTACCTTATTTTTTATGGCATGGGCATCTATGATATTGATCAGGAATTGGTTGCCTATTCCAATTTCTGTAAGAATGTCTCCTGCATTTTTTAGTGTTTTTATAGTTTGAGGCTTTACGTTTAGGTCTTTAATCCATTTAAAGTTGATTTTTGTGTATGATGCTAGGTAGGGGTCCTGTTTCAATCTTCCGAATGTGATCAGACTTCTATGCATCCAGCATTTCTAAAACAAATAATGGACAACTTAGTGTAATCATTTTTTAAGTGAACACTTAATATGTTAGGCAAATAAGCTACTAGTGGTAGAAACTCATATTATATGAAAAAAATCTAGAATATGCATGGTCCAGTCATTTCAGGAGAGCACAAAAAAGAACCTTAAATTTATTCCAACCCGAGGCACCTGCAGCCAAGGTTTACTCGGCTCTGTGTGGTGCTGTCTAGATTTACAGTTAGCTCTTTGACATCGATTTAAAAGTTCCATCAGAAGAGAATATGGGGAGAATTCCCTGATGATGAAGTTATTGCAGCTTGAACTTCACCCAGAAGGACCTTTTATATTGTGTTTCCGTTGCTTAATTTTGCCACTACCATTTCTTCTACTCTGAGGAGCAGACAAGCAACTACGGGAAAGAAAAAGACTGAAAAGCTCCATTCATCTTATGCCACCAGCACATAGCTGCACCATCATGATAAATGGACACCAATAAAACTGTTATGGACAAAACACATTGGTACATGGGTGCATTTTCTGTTCTTCTTAGGATCAAAAGAGGGAGGACAGAATAGCAGTATAATGACAACAACAAAACAATTACACACACATACACACAAACTCTGATCCAAGCCAGGAAAGGCTAGCCACAAAACTGTCATCCCCACAAGATGTATTGAACATCTCCACCCATCACTCATTCCACACATAAAGTCTTTCTTTACAGCTGAAAAAGAAAGTGTTCAAAGCTAATCTCTAGGAAGATGCTTTATATACCTGAACTCTAAAAGAAATCTTTATTTTTCTCTCAACAATATATACTTTCTCAGAGTACCCCCCAGTACTGCCCATGAAATTCAGACTTTAAGATGCATATCTATATTTTCCTTACTTCCTATTTCTGGCTTTGTACATTAAACACCCCATAAGAAAGGTTGTAAAGACTGGTTTTGCAAGATTAGATTATCTAAATAGCAAAATACATAAACAAATACACTGATACTCATGTAACATTCTTAATAAAACTGTGTGCTGTCGTCTGAATGCTTGTGTCTTCTCAGAATTCATATGTTGATATCTAATCTGCAATGTGAGAGAATTAGGAAGTAGGACTTTTAGGAGGTGAATAAGTCATGAGGATGTAACCCATAAGGATGGGATGAGTGCCCTTATAAAAAGAAGTTCCAGAGAGCTTCTTCACTGTTTCTACTATTTGCCATTATAGCAAAAATGTCACTGAGGATGAAGGAGAATAGCATGGAATATGCTGGCACCTTGATTTTGGACTTCCCAGCATCCAGAACTGTGCAAAATAAATGCCTGTTGTTTACGAGCCATCAAGTATATGGTAGGTTGTAGGTTGTTAATAGTAGCTGGAACACACTAAGATTCTGTGTCAGAAGGTATATTCATAAAACCCAAATTACAAACTGAAGTAGAGGTTCTTGAATTTTTTTTTTTTTTTTTTGAGTTGG
>NW_007252495.1:151226-195489 GCF_000164805.1 Carlito syrichta | reverse complement strand
GAGTAGCTGGAATTACAGGCATGCGCTACCACGTCCAGCTGCTTTTTTGATTTATTGTAGAGATGAGGTCTCGTTGCCCAGGCGGGTCTCGAACCCGCAGGCTCAGGCAATCCACTCACCTCAGCCTCCCAAAGGCGCGGATTACAGGCTGAGCCACCGAGCCCGGCTCAGTTCTTGCATTTTATCAACATCTTTGTGGGAAGAAGCAGAGGGAAAATACAATTTATCTGACTTAACTGATAAAAGAAAGAATCCCAAGTATCTGTCCACAGGTAAGTAGGTAAATAAAACGTGGTATATATGCACAATGGAATAGTATTCTGCCAAAAAAATAAAGAAAATGCTGTCATTGGGGATAACATGGACGAGGCTGCAAGACATTATGTTGAGTGAGATAAGTTAGAAACAGAGAGGCCATATCTGGAATCTAGCAAAGTTAATCTCATAAAAGTAGATAGTAGAATAGTGATTACCAGATTTTGCGGTGGTTGAGAATATGGATTGGGAAATGTTGGTCAAAGAAAACAAAAAGTTCAGTTAGATAGGAAGCAAAAAATTCAAGAGATGTATTGTACAACATGGTGACAATAATTAACAATATATTCTTGAAAAATGTGAAGAGAATGGGTGCCAAGAGTTCTCACCACTAAATGATAACAATGATAACTATGTAAGATAATAAATATTCTAATTTGCTAGATTCAGTCACTCTGCATCATATATATACTTAAACACAAAAGGTTGTATGTGGTAAATACATATAATTTTGTCTTTCGATTAAAATAAGTATGAAGCATTTGAGATTCTATTCTACTCTCAAGCTAACATTTAGTTTTCATGGAGGCTGACAGCAAAAATGTCACTGCTGTGTCAAAGACAAAAGTGACATGAACGTCTGCACATTTGCGTTTCTTCTCTTTACCCCTCCCCCCATTCCAACTGGATGATTTCTATACACAGGAGGTTGTATTATAGTGTTAAAAAAGAATTCTGGCCGGGCACGGTTCTCAGTCTGTAATCCCAGCACTTTGGGAGACTGAGGCAAGAGGATTGCCTGAGCCTGTGGGTTTGAGACCAGCCTGGGAAACTTGGTGAGACCTCATCTCTACAGTAAATCACAACAATATAGCTGGGCATGGTGGTGTGTGTCTGTAGTTCCAGCTACTTGGAAGGCCAGGGCAGATTGATCTTCTGAGCCCACAGGTCGAGGCTGCAGTGGCCGCAAGCGTGCTACTGCATTCCAGCCTGGGCGGCAAGAGTGAGACTCCAACTCAAAAACAAAAAATCTGATCAATTAGAACTCAGACCTCTTTTAATGAGCAGTAAGTGTGCCAGAACTTTGCTCCCCAGGGGCCATTTTATCCATCTTCCAAGGCTGTTCACACTATAGAGATCTTTGACAAGAAAGCTGGAACATTTCGTGTGTGAAAAATTGTGAGACACTTAGAGAAAATGATATCCTAACACACTGAATCTTTCAGAATCAAAGACTGTCACCTAAAAATAAGCAAGAATTAAATTGAATTAGATTTCACCATCGAAATATTAAACATCATAAAGCAATATTTTATTGATATTATGGTTAATTCTCATAAGTCCCTTAACCCCATGCATCAAACTTCCATTTATATTAACATCTTGCATCAGCATGGTAGATTTTCCATGGAGGCTGAAATAGTTTGCACTCCCACAAACAGGGTAGAAGTGCTCCCTTTTCTCCACATCCTCTCCAGCATCTGCTGTTTTTTGTTTTATTAATGATGGTCATTCTTACTGGAGTCAGGTGGTATCTCAACATGATTTTGATTTGCATTTCTATGATGATTTTCATGTGTCTGCTGGCCGCTTGTATGTTTTCTTTTGAGAAGTGTCTATTCATGTCTTTTGCCCACTTTTTTATGGGTCTGTTTGTGTTTTTCCTCTTGGCATGTTCGAATTTCCTGTAGATCCTGGATGTAAGGCCTTTATCTATATACAGCTGGCAAGCATTTTTTTTTCCCCTTCTGTGGGCCATCTCCCCACTCTCTTGACAATTTCTTTTGTTTTGCAGAATCTTTTCAGTTTGATGAAGTCCTACTTGTCTATCTTATGTCATATGGTATGGTCATATTTTTTATTTTAATCAGGAGTTGTCTGACTATTCTAATTTCCATAAGAGTGTCTCCTACATTTTCTAAGATTCTTAGAGTTTGAGGTTTTACATTTAGGTCTTTGATCCATTTGTAGTTGATTTTTGTGTATGGTGATAGGTAAGGGTCCATTCTTCTGCCTGTGGTCAGTCAGTTTTCCCAGCACCATTTACTAAATACGTTCTCCTTTCCTGAGTGGTCGCTGGTGGAGGCTTTGTTGAAGATGAATTGGTTGACAAATAGTGGTTTTGCTTCTGAGATCTCTATCCTGTTCCATTGTTAATATGCCCGTTCTTGTACCAATACCAGGCTGTTTTGATTATTGTAGCCTTATAATAAAGTTTAAAGTCTGGAAGAGTGATACCTCCTAATTTGTTTTTCTTGCTGAGGATTGTTTTGACTATTTATGGTCATTTATGTTTCCGTAGTGCCATTTCTAGGTCTGAGAATAATGATGCTGGTATATTAATGGGTATTGCATTAATTCTGTAGATTTTCTTGGGTAGGTTGAATATCTTAACAATGTTAATTCTTCCAATCCTTTAATATAGGATATTTTTTTCTATTTGTTTGTATCTTCGTTGATTTTTGTAAGCAGTGTTTTGTAGTTTTTGTTGTAAAGGTCTTTCACTTGTCTGGTTAGGAAGATGCCAAGGAATGTAATTTATTTGATGGCTACTGTGAATGGGATTATGCTTTTTATTTGGTTCTCTGCCAGTTTGTTTTTGGTATATATAAATGCAACTGTCTTTTGCATGTTGATTTTATACCGGAGACTTTCTCAAACACCTTTATCAGTGCAAATAGGTTTTTGAAATATTCCCTTGGGTTTTCCAGATATAGGATCATATCATCTGCAGAGAGGGATAGCTTAACCTCCTCTTTCCTATTTGGATTCCCCTGATTTCCTTCTCTTTTCTATTTGCTTTACCTTTTTTCTAATTGCTTTAGCTTCCAACAAAATGTTGAACAGGAGGAGTGAGAGTGGATAGCCTTGTCTTGTTCTGGTTTTCAGGGGGAATGCTTCCAATTTCTGTACATTTAGTGATATGCTGGCTGTGGGTTTATTGTAGGTGGCTTTTACTATTGAGATATGATTCCTATATACCTACGTATTCAAGGGTTTTAATCAAGAATGGATGCTGGATTTTGTCAAAAGCCTTTTGTGCACCTAATGATATAATCGTGTGATGCTTGTTTTTACATCTGCTCATGTATTTAATTACATTTATGATCTTGCAGATGTCAACTCACCCTGCATACTGGGGATGAAGTCTACTCGGTCATGGTGAATAATTTTTATGATGTGTTATTGGATCTGATTTGCTAGACTCTTGTTGAGAATTTTTTGCATGTATATTAATCAGGGCTGTTAACCTGTAGTTTTCTTTCTTGGTTGGGACTTTGGTTTGTGTATCAGTGTGATATTAGTTTCATAAAATGATTTGGAAAGAGTTTCATTTTCCTTTACTGGCTGGAATCTTTCCATAGGATTGGCATAATCTCCTCCTGTATTGTAGAATTCCACTGGAAAGTCATCTGGTTCCGGGCTTTCTTTGGTAGGTAGTATTCTTTTGATGGATTCTATCTTCAGGATTGTTATTGGTGTATTCAGGGACTCTATGTCTTCTTGTTTCAACCTTGGGAGATTGTGTGATGTCAGAAAGTCCTCCATTTTATTTAGGTTTTTGAATTTGTTTCCGTACATGTATGCATAGTAATCTGTGATACTATTTTATA
Source organism: Carlito syrichta (assembly GCF_000164805.1). Taxonomy (NCBI): domain Eukaryota; kingdom Metazoa; phylum Chordata; class Mammalia; order Primates; family Tarsiidae; genus Carlito; species Carlito syrichta. The sequence continues at coordinate 191,620 of NW_007252495.1, read as the reverse complement.
TTTCTTCAGGTTCAGTTGTGAATTGATTTTTTGTGTTTCTGATTCTGTTTATTCAGACTTTTTGCTTCTTTTTTTAATCAGTCTGGCTGGGGGCCCTTCAAATTTATTTATCCTTTTGAAGAACCAACTTTTTGTCATATATATATGACAAAAAGATATATATATATATCTTTTTGTTTTCTATCTCTCATATATGGGTTTTACTTGGTGATCTGAATTCTTCTGCTGAAGTTAGGGTTTTGTGGTCTTGCCTCTGCAACACCCTTAGGTGATTTGTTAGACTATTGGCTTGTGATCGTTTATTTTCTTGACATGTATTCATAAAGATGTAAATTTCCTTCTTTGAACTGTTTTCATGGCATGACAAAGGTTTTGGTAAGATATGCATTTGTTTTCATTTGTTTTCAATCATTCTTTAAACTCTGTTTTGATTTCTGTGTTGACCCAGGAGTTGTTCAGCATTGTGCTGTTTAGAATCCATGTCTTTGTTTTCGGGGCATCTTGTTGGTGACAATATTTATTTTTATTCCACTGTAGTCTGAGAAGGTGTATAATAGTATTTCAATCTTATGGATTTGGTTATAATTGATTTATGACTGAAGATGTGGTCGATTTTGGAGTATGTTTCATTTGGTGATAAGTAGAATGTATATTCATGGTTGTTGGATGGAGTGTTTTGTAGGTACCTCTTGAGTCCCTTTGGTCAAGCATCAAGTTAAGTTTCTGGATCTCCTTATTGATTTTTGCCTTGATTATCTATCTAGGGTTGTTAGTGGGGTATTTAAGTCCCCAGTTATGATAGTTATGATAATGTTAACTTCAATATCCTATTTTAGTTTAATTGGTAGTTGCTTTTTACATCCTGGTGCTCCTGTGCTGGATGCATATATATTTAGAATGGATATTTCTTGTTGATGAATTGAATCTTTCATCATTATGTAGTATTCTTTCATATTTTTTGAATTTTTTGATAACTTGAAGGTTGTTTTGTTTGTTATTAAAATCATGATTCTTTCCTTATTGTGTTTTCACTCATCTAAAAGTTAATTTTATATCCTTTGACTTTGAGTCTGTGGGTGCCCTTAGTAGTGTGATGTGTTCCCTGTAGGTAACATATTGTTTGGTCATGCTTTTTTAAATCTAGTTTGCCATTCTATGTCTTTTCAATGGTGAATTTAGTCCATCCATGTTCAGACTGACTATTGAAATGTGAGAGTTTATCTCTGTCATGAGGCTTTTATGAAGTTTTTTTGCTTGTTTGTTTACTGTTAACTTTTTGGTTGTATGCATGTGTGTTTTTATTTGCAGTCATAATGTATTCTCTGTTGATTCTGTGTTTTCCTGTTCTCCTGGGAAGTTTGTGGTTGTTGTTTTTTTTCTTTGTTCTGTGGTTAATACTTTCTTATGTGTCTTCTGTAGAACTAGTTTGGAAGCAGCATAATCTCTAAGGGATTGGAGGTCTGGGAAGGGTTTTAATTCTCCATTGTTGATGAAGCTTATCTTAGCTGAGTAGGAAATTCTTGGGTGGAATTGTTTTCAAAGTTTTTTGAGAACTCTGAAGATTGGAGTCTGGTCTCTTCTAGCTTGAAGTGTTTCTGTAGATAAGTTTGTTGCTATTCTAATTGGTCTGCCCTGGTAAGTAGTCTGAACTTTCTCTCTCACTGTCTTTAGGATTTTTTTCTTTTATGCTTACTTTGTGTGTATTACCATATGTCAGGGAGTTGTTCTCATTTGATGCCTTTTAGTGGTTCTCAGAATCTCTTTCATTTGGCTGGTTGTGTCTCTGATGAGATGAGGGAAATTTTCTTGGATAACCTCATGGAATGTTTTTTCCACAGTGTCCTCTGTCTCCCTTTCTGCTTTAGAAATGCTGATCAGGTGTAAGTTTGACCTTTTAATATAATCACACATTTCTTGGAGGCTTTGTTCCATCTTTTTAAGCTTCTTTTTCTGTGTTTTTAACCATTTGGGCTAGTTATTTCAGTCTTCAAACTCTGAGATTCTTTCTTATACTTGGTTAATTCTGCTTTTCATACTTGCCAGTTTGTTATTTATTTCATTCATTGTACCCTACATTCCCATCATCTCTATTATAAAATCTTGCCTTTCATGATTCTTGCCTTTCATGATTCTTAGTCATTGTTGCCATTAATACCTTAATGTCTGGATTTGTAGTGTGAGTCCAGTGGTTCTGGGTGCTCTTCAATGTTTCAGTGTCAAAGTCTATATTCTTAAAGGCTTACTTACTAGGGGTCTGGGGGGGACTTGTGTTCTTTCCTGGATTCTTCTTCATTAATGATGGATCCTCCCCTTTTTTTCCTGTTTAATTCTGTTACTCACTGAGAAGGAGGATAGCTATCACCTCCATTTTCTCAACCATCTACTATTTCTTAGGTAGAGCCTCTGACTTTGCTCGATTTTGAATCCAGGCTGAGGGTCAGGGGTCTTTGCTGTCATTTTGCACTTTTGAGATTTGATTAAGGTGTAATGAGGGGGAGTTAAGGTTAAGAAGCTATCTTCAGACTGCAATATCTGCTGACTGTGGTGTGGGCTCCCTGAAACCCACTTCTCTACCAGCTTGCACTATGTGCATACAGTGGGATTGTGAGTATACACCCTGAAACCAAAATGTCATCAGAGAAAAGAAATGAACAGAGGAAAAAAAGAAGGGAGAAAAAAGGAAAATGAAGATAAAGAAGAAAAACAAATCAAGCAAACAAACAGCTAAACAAAGAAACAAAACAGAACAAAGCAAAAAACAAAACAATACAAAAACAAAAATGAAGATATACCCTCCCTCAGATACACTCATATGTAAAAAAAAGAAAGAAAGAAAAAAAAAAGAAAAGGGAGAGAAAAGAGGGAATCAAATCAGAACATATATACACAAAGATATGTATGGAGAGGTGAGAAAAAAGAGAAAAGCAAAATTTTGTGAGTCTTGAGCACCTTCTTGCTCCCTTTAGTTCCCATTTCTGGAACTTCAGATTCCTTTTTTACTGGTGTGCCCAAGCACCTTTTGGTTTGCTGTCGGAAGTAGTGGGCCTAGGTCTCTAGATCCTCTCCTCTCTGTGTCAGTGATCAAGCTGCTTTCCACATGGGTCAGATGTCCCACAGACTGCTTGGGGAAGGGGCATGGATTGGAATAAGACTCACTCCTACTCATCTGCTGCTAGATCTCCACTCTGAATACAAACATCTGTGAATGGGCCAGTGTGGAGGATGGGGAGGGCATCTGAGTTTCCAAGACATGCACTGTCTCTGAGTATCATGCACCTGGAGAATCTTCCCTAAAAAAATGTTGATTGATCCCAGAGGGATGTGGAGATTTCCCCTTGGTCCCAGGATGTAAGCATCTCAGTACTGGATGAGTCAAATGATGTTTCTGCCCAGGTTCTAGGACAAAGAAAATGGTGCCAGTCAGCATCTTCTCCTCCTTCTTTCAGTATCTTAAAGATGATGTTCCACTGTCTTCTAGCTTACATTTTTTGAATGAGAACTCTGCTGTCAAAATTATCTTTGTTTAGAAATGATGTGATTTATTTGTCTACTTTTAAATATTATCTTTATCACTGTTTTACAGTTATTTGATTATGATGGGCTTTGATTTATGCATATTGTGGCTGATATTTTATGTACTACTTTAGAGTGTTTACTAAACTATCTGTACTGAACTCAGATTTTTTGGGGGGTCATTACTTCTTTCTCTTCACATGAAGCATTAATTACATATAAATTAGGTCACATTAAATTTTCCATAACTTATTTTTTCTTTTTCTATTTTGTCTTTTGTCTATGTTGAATTTTGATTAATTACTATTACTGTGTCTTTAAGTTCACTAATATTTTTCTTGTCACTGTCTAGTATACTGCTAATACCATTCATTTTATTTGTAACTATACTTATACTAATTTTTTATCTTGAGAAACTTGATTGGTGGTTTCTTTATATTCTCAGTACCTCTATATAACATGCTCATGTCTACTTCCTTGTACACATAAAAGGTAGCTATATTAATTCTTCCAGAGTTTTTCTCTATTCTCTCATCGATACTATTTTCACGTCTATTTCTATGGCTAGACTTTCTCCTATATACGAATCATGTTACCTTTCTTTTGATGTCTGGTAAGTTTAGATTGACCTTATGTCAGCTTGCAGATAGTTTCTTCTCATGTGTAGGATGATCTTATGTGTGGGGTCATCACCTGAAAATGAGAGAACCTCTTTGCAAAAGTTCAGCATTCATAATCTTTGCTGATCACTTCCCCTATGAACTTTGTCCTACACCTGAAACTAGTGTCTAGCTGTGTATCCAATTTCCCAGATCCATCTCTTTCACTTCTGGAAACCACTAGGCTCTAGCTGAGTCCTGCCACCCACACTTGGTTGGCAAATGTTCCAGTCAGTAACTGGGGCTACTGTAAGCTTAACTCTTTTGCTTTCCTTCTCTGAGCCTTGTCTGTATTACATGTTCCTGGTTTTCCAACTTAAACTTAAGCAGAATCACTTAGACAAAAATAACTTAAGACAAAATTATATATCGAGGATAGATAGAAATATTACATAATGAAAATGGTCTAGTTTGAAAAATAAACAACTAAAAAATTTATGTGACTACTATTTATTTCAATTTGCCTGAATTAGGGCATGAAACTATGCATTTTATTTCTTAGTTCCATCTCAATTCTTTAAAAACCTAAGAAACTGTGTTTTAAAAACTAGAATTCTCAAATTTTGTTGCAAACATTTGAGATATTTCTTTAAAATTTTTTATAGTAGATTAATGTCATGTCATCTAGTAGTTTCATGCTTAATCAATGTTTCCAATATTCAGGAGAACACCTGAATAAGGTGTTCTTATTCAAGTGTTCTTACAAAAATAAGAGCTGACACTCAAGCTAACAACACCAAAAAAATTTTTCTAGACTTTGTTTTCTATAAAATAAATATATTTAGCTATTTAAAAAAAATCTTTGAGTCTATATTATTAAAGAAACTGGTTAAAACATGGGATGAAATAGCTTAAAAAGGAAAAGAAACTGCTGCAAAAGTTGTATTTCAAAGGGTCATGAAATTTATAATTGTTTCTGTTATTTCACTATCATACACAATAGTTGTATTCTAATTCTATCTAACACCATGCAGTAAATATGCTATTGTTATAAAATTTCTTAGATATATACAATAAAGAAACCAAGAAAAATTCATATTACATATGAAATGTTTATGATACAATGTAAAACATATGACAGAATGATATGTAAGTTAGGGAATCTCAGGTTTTAACATTAAAATTGGTGTTTATCTAGATGCTTTTATACCACAAGGTCTGCTTTCTCCTGATTTAAAAAAAAATATTTAATTTTATTTATTTATTAAAAAAAAAATTTTAGTAGATATTTTAAAAATTATTTTAAAGATGTAGGGCATAATAATTTTCAATTTTAGGAGAAAATTTAACCTGGCCTCCAATTCACAAGTTTTATTTTGGAAGCAAATACATAATTATGATGTGCAAGTCATTTGTACGTGTTGTATGTAAGACATCTAAACACATACACCTAATCCTTAAGTACCAATTTTATAGTTTTAGCATTGTTTGAGCAAACATGAGTGGTAAGTACTTTTGTGGATAAAGCTTGACAACTCAAGAAGAAAATAAGAGAATTTATAAAAAAGACTTGAAACATGTTGGTCTATCATAGTGATAACAATCGATGATTATGCCTACATTTCTAATTCCTACTATACATGACAAAGTCACCCCACAATGTAGGAACTATCCTTTATCTATTATCTTTTTACTAATGGGGAAACTAAGGCACTGAACATTTAATAACCTACTTCAAGAGGCAGCACGGAGTAAGAAACAAACTTCTGGGTGGTGCTGCCAGGGGTGTCTCTTCAAATAGTTTTGCTGGGATACAATTCACACACCGGAGCATATTTTTCAGACAAAAGGTGAGACTTCAAAAAGATTTGGACTTTCAGCAATAGGTGCTTTAAGTAATCCTTCTTCTGAGCTTGGTTATACACATATCTGTCCTGTGAGTGGGACCTCAGGAGAAGCACTCATTTAGTTCAAGCTTTCCACTTTCTTGTTTTGAAAATAAGATAATTCAGCCTTATAGAAGTAAAGAGACTTGCCTTAGGATTTACAGCATATTAGTAACAAGGAAATAGAGCTTCAATCTTCAATGTCTACATACTTAAATATGCCAATCCTTTAACATTATCATTTTTTCTAGTCCTCATCCTCATTAACATACAGTTTTTCTATTGTAGTGATAATGATATAAACACAAATTGGAAGAATATGAATTCCTTAAAAGAAAGTTTTCCGTGACATCAACTTCATTCTGTTACATCAAATTTTATTATTTTTTATGCTGTCCTGTTAGGCTGCGTGCCAAATATATTTTCTGTATTTTTATGCCTTTGAAAAACTTTTGTACTTGCACTTATTGAAATATCTGACCTCATTTTAATTTCTTTTCTATTTTAATAGACTATTTTTTAGGGAAATTTTAGATTTACAGGAAAATTGAGTGGTAAGCACAGTTGGTATTTACATGCTCCTCCTACCATTCATGCACATCTTTTTCCATTAACACCATCCCCCACCAGAGTGGCACATTTGTTCCAATTTTTAAACCTGCGTTGACACCTCATTATCACCTAAAGCTGACATTAGGCTTCACACTGTTTATATTCTGTGAATTTTGACAAATGTGTCATGACATGTATCCACCAAATATAATCATACAAAACAGTTTTAATGCCCTCAAACCCTCTGTGCTCCACTTTTTAAGCCCTTTCTCCTCCTGACCGGAGCTATACTTATGTCCCCAAATTGTTATATTGAAAATATTTCACTTACAGTTTCAATTTGTATCTATAAAACAACAACAGCAAATAAACACAAAATGAACACAAACCTCCTTAATAGAGAGATGAGGTGATCATGTGGTGTTTGTGACACTGGACAAATCGGGAATGAAGAGAAATATTAATTTTATTTTTCCTTTTCTTTATCATATAATGTTTAAAATTTTTGTTTGGGTGGGAGGACATAAAATGTGCCATTCCTTTTGGAAATGGAATGTCCTTTGAAAATGGAAAAAGGACTTCTATGTCTTTTCACAAAAATAGAGGCATGCAACCCTGGAGGGAGATCTCCATAACCTTTGATATTTTCTCTTTTCTTTAGACTCTGTGAGAAACAGACACCATGCTTGATGAAATATCAACATTTTTATTATTTTTTCCCAAAAAGTTGTTTTTGGTGTTCTCACGATTTCTCTAGATCTCTCTGATTTATTAACACTTACTACTTCGTGTAGATAGAGCACTGAAAGTTTAAAGGCATTCACTTTCCACTAAGTTGTATACTGGAAATGAAATGACACATTTTAGGAAATTATTTATAATTCAGGTGAGAGAGTTTTCAAATTGTTATCATCTTCCTTAATTGGTAGTGTTATATCTTAATTGGGTCATATTGCCAATAAATGAGAATTTTTCATCTCCTCATTTAAAGCCGACATCGGGCAATAAAACTTTAGCTAGAAAAATTTCAAGTGGCTTTTTTAGTAGAGATAATAACAGGCTTCCCACTCTGTAATTTCTTTTTCTGAATGCTTGATATAAAAGGTTTTTGAGCAGTAATCTTGTCAGTTTGCCTTTTGCAGTAAGTAGAGCGAGGCAAACACATATGTTGAAAGTTATATGAGAAGAAACAGGACTACCACTTACTTTTCTCATCTTAAGACTTCACTCAACAATTTAAGGCCTCTAGAGAGTAATAAGGAATGTCATGCAACACTATTGACAAATACCTGTGGCATGTGTGTGGGTGTTAGCGATAAGGAGTAATGCCTAATAGTATTTTATTGAGAACAGCACATGTGAATCATTTTTTATTATTAACTCATTAAATTCTTATGGCAATCCTGCAAGGAAGGTCTATTTTCTCACCACTTTACAGAGAAGGAAACTGAGGTTTATGAAATCCACACACTGGGCAAGTTTTAAAGCATGACCTAACGAAGAAAGACTTAAAAGCACCTTTTATAAATATGATCCAGGAACTAAAATAATCTATGCTTAAAAATACAAGGAAACTATGACTATAGGACTCATCAAACAGAAAGTCTCAATAAAAAGACATTGACAAAAACAAAATGAAAATTCTACATTTAAAAGTACAATGAATGAAATAAAAAATTAACTAGAGGAGATCATTAACACATTTGAATTAGTGTTACTTTCACTTCTTTAGGGTTATTGTGTGCATGGTATTTTATTTTTTGTGCTGCTACTATTCATCTTTTCATAACTTTGGATCTAAACTATGCTTCTTGTACTCAACTTACAGTTGGACCTTGCTGTTGTATTCAGTCTGAAAATATTATCTGTATTTTTAAATGCTTTTTGTTTATAAGTGATGCATAATAATTGTATATGCTTATGGGGTACGGTGTGATGTTTCGGCATATGCATACATTGTGTAATTATGAAATCAGGGTAGCTAGCATGCCTGTCACCTCAAACTCATCATTTATTTACAGTGATAACTTTAAAGATCTTCTTTTATAACTGTCTTAAAATATTGTTATTCACTATAGTCAGTCAGTGGATATAAGGGAATAGTTAGGAAAAATAAGTTCTGGTCTTTAATTTTGATTGGAGTGTCTAGTCCAATTACAGCTTACCCCAAAAATCTTAAAATAAAATGAAATCAAATCATATATACAAACATTTACAAGCAGTCATCAAAATAAGCATAACTTTTATTCTAAAAATTAATGATAAAATTTCTAATCATTGGGAGATATATATGTTAATTAAGTCTTTTGAATAAAGATGACAAACAGAGACGTGTATTAGACTGTTAGTGTCAAAAATTTTAAATTATATGCAGTATAATAACTTCTCCTAGAGAGTTAACTCTTATTTTCGTAAAGATTCCTCTTTTTCAGAAGAAACTGACACCAACTCTAGACCCAGAGAAATGAACCACGTGACTCAGTTTAACCTGTTAGAACATTTCCAGCCCTCAACTTCAATGACTGCAAAGGTGGTAGCATATTATTCCTTCTGCTGTTCTAACACTTCTCACAAACTTAGTGACTTAAAACAGTATCAACTTATCATATTGCAGTTCTGAAGGTCAGAAATGAGTCCCACGTGGCTTAAACTAAGGTGTCATCAGGGCTGCATCACTTTCTGAAGGCTCTAGGGGATAATCAGTCTTTTTTTTTTTAACCTTCTGAAGGTTGCAGGGGCTTTTCCTCCTGGCCTGGTCTGTCTTCAAAGTGAGCAATGAAGTTTTCCCCATTGCTTTTATTCTGATAGGAACTCTTCTGACACCTTTATCCACATTTAAGGACCCTTGTGGTTTCATTGGGCACATCCAGATAATCTATTTTAAGATCAGTTGTTTAGTTATTTTAATTCCGTCTACTGATTTTCCCTGTACTCTCCTGAAGGGCAGAGCAGAATATCCTCCAAAATTACTCAGTGAAATGCCAGAGCGCCACTGTTTCAAAGGCACATTTGCCTTCTTCCTGTAGCTCAGAAAATCAGTCATGTTATTAAGAAACTTCCCCAGTTAGTGCTGAGAAAAGAAGTGTTTCTCAGAAGGCAAGATAGATTAACGGCATGTTAGCGTTTATTTTATCAGTTACTAAACATGCATAAGTCTCCAAGTTTTATTATATTCTCCATTATTTTAAATGTCACAAAATAAACCAACTAATTTGCATCTATTGGATATTGGAATCCGATGATAGTCTGTATACATCTGTCTATGTCCACATGAAATATTTATGAATCACATTTGAAATGAATAAATTCATTAATTCATCCTTAGAATCATTTCCCAACAAAAGTTTGCTGTATCACGCGAAATAGGTTAGAGCAAAATATTTCTGTGTGAACACTGCTCTTCGTGGTACAATTTTTTAAGGTTTCATCTTAATTGCTAATTGCAGTCTACTGGAAGTGACTGCGGAAGGTTCTTTTGGGAGCATTCTGGGAACTAACAAGTGTGGTTTCAGCTTTCACCCTCTGCCTCCCTGGTCCCCAGTGTCTATTGTTCCCATCCTTATACCCCTGTATGCCCAGAGAAAGTAAGCAGCACTTGAACTTAGGGTAATAAATAACTAGATGATGAACCGTGGATAAATTGATTTTCCTGTTTCTCCATCTATAAAGTAAAAATATTGGATGAAGAAGTTGTTCAATCTTTTTTGCTGCTTAATTCTCTGACTTCCAATATTTGAAGGAAAAAGACAACTAAAATTAGGGTACTACGGCATAGTTTTTTCACATCTGTTTGTGCCTTTTATGCTTAGTTAAGATATGGATTGCTCGAAGATTAAAAATACCATATTTAGTGTGTTAATTATGTAAATAAAGTAGTACAAGTTAACTACTAGATCTGAAGGACCCTCTATGTCAATGATAATCATCTGACACTCCTTTATTTTTATGTCAGCTGTAAATGTGTACACATAGTATTAATGACCATTTGATTCAGTTTTCAAAAAACACTGTCAGATTGATTGATTTAAAAATGTAATATGAGTAGACAGCATATATATACACAAACGTGTGAATGTTTGCACATATCAATTATTAGTGCCAGAAATAATCTGCTTGGCAGATACATTATTTTATTTTATTTTTCAGTAACATGACAATACACATTTCCAGAAGAACAGGCATAATTACTACCATCTGCCAGTTTTGGTAGTAAGTTTATCTCCCTAAGCTTCTTCTAAATCATTAATAGGACATTAAATAACTAACCATGATCACAATCTAATATAATTAACTGAAATTTGCATTTCCAATTTTCAAGTAGATATCTCATCCTATGTTTCTCACATTTCCACAGTATTACAGAATTATCAGATGATTGCATAGTATTTTACTATGCATTGCCTTTCAGTTTTTCATGTTACTTTATGATACTATTGTTACAGATGTCTTTCTTGATTAGAGATATATTCTTATTTTCCAACATGATTTTAAAAAAGTGAAACATTCAAAAGATAATTTCAAGATAGTCCTAATATAAAAAGCAAAGGTAAAGCTAATATTTTTTTTTCCATTTGAGACACTCAAGAGTTAAAAAACTAAATTCATAAATAAAAGTCATAAAAGTATAGAGTAGCTATATATTTTTAGGACACCCATAAACATCCATACAACACTTAGAGGATAATGCAACATGGTTTACTTTTTTTTATTTCGAAATTACTATATTAAAATAGTCATAATTTTTGTTTACAATTAGTATGTGGATGAAAACAAGAACAGATTGGCTTATTGAATACACCACTTAGATTTTAGCTTCATTGAAATGAGGTGTTTTTATCATGGCAATGATAACTGTCCATTTATAACAATAAGAAAACTGATATGATCATTGAAAACAGTCAAAACTTTAAAAGCTTCATTTGTGCTCTATTATCTTAATAATCCATGTTAATAATAAAAATAAGTGTGGGGGATTTTTCTAAGCTATTTCCCTAAAGTCCCATGTAAACTTGTCAATATCATTTCCCCGCCACTTTGTACCTCTGCGACATCAACCCTAGCACACATCACCAACACTTATTTAACAGGAGTTGAGTGCTTTTGTAATTGTTCTGCTTACTTACAATTTTTCTGAAGTTCTATTCATTTTAAAGCTGACAAAATAAAATTCTCATCAGGTTACAAACTGTTCAACCACTACCACCTTATCAAAAACTAGCAGAAAACTTGAATTTGATGAGAAAGTAAATTCACATATTTTGTAGACTGAAGTTTGTGCTGTTTGAGGGGGTCTTCTTTAAGTAAAATAATACAAAATGTGCAATTTTAAAATCAGATTATTCCTGATTTTTTTCCTCAGAAAAATATAGGAAATTATAAGAAATTACAAAACAAAAAGAAACTAACAAGTATCACAAACATCACAAAACAAAATATACATTTATACTTAGTGATAAGTATAAATATACTTAGTGATATACTTACACAAAGACATTTTCCTACATTCATTGACTAGATACTCTTTGTCTTTTTCATTTAACAAATATTTTATTATATCATTGTCCATAGAAAAAATAGGAAGATATATCAGAGTTTCTTTTAGTATAAATTTTCTGGAGAAATCTGAAGGGGAAAAAAATGCATAATGGGTAAGACCAGAGATCACATAGGAGCAAATCTTACTATGTCCAACAGTGGTACTCAGGAGGTGATGGAAGTCATAGACACCTGACAACAAATTAGGATCTCATACACACATGTACACAGACACGCACTTAGACTCACAAATTATACACTATATTCCTAGATCAATTTATTTCTATGTGGATCTAATAAATGCTGACATCAACATCTCCATCACACAACATATGGGGAAGTAAGACAGAGGGGACGTTAGAATAGAAAGGCTGCACTCTTCTAACCACGTGTTATGAAAGATCTTACACTCTGGAAATCAACAACAAAAACACTTGATTTGTAAACACAGTTTCAGGGTTCCTCTCAAACCTTCGGAAGGTGTCGGACAGTTGAGGAGAACGTAATAGAAAACATTTGAGCTATGGAAAATTCACCTATGCAAATTTGTGCATTGTCAGGTTCAAAGCCCTTTATATAATTTTTTTTTCCTGCAATAGGGCCTAAACTAAACTTTCATACTTTTCTTCCAATATTCCACTTTATGAATTAACTTTCTTTTACTTTTCCTTCCCAAAAATATCATTGATTCTCAAAAGTGCTAAGCACTCTTGAGCCTCTAAGGTTTCTAATGCTATTCCCTTAAGGGAGACATGTTGCTTTACTCTTTGAAGTCCCACGCTATAAAATCTGTTGTATTCATTAATAGAGGAAATAATATTTGTATTCCTTGGGCACAGAAAACAAGCCTTACCAAATTATTCATTGTCATTTTAACAAAATGTATTAGAAAAATTGTCATACATGTATTATTTAATCTCTTCCAGACTGGTTTGAGACCAATTTTTTTTTTTTTTATTCTACTTAAAGATTTAGGAGAGAGTGAACAACGTTTTGAATCAATTAACATGATAAATTATTATCCATTCTATTTGACTAGCAATAGTAAAAATCTTATGTTCTATAAATTCTTTTGAATGTATCTCTTTAACCAAAAAGGCAAAGGAAATTAATATCATTTTGTCTATGTCTTAAACAAATAGGCAACATATATATCATTCATGTGTACTTTCTCCTAGTTGTCCAGAATTGTAAATATGTTCTTTATAAAATCAAATAGGAAGAACTCTGTGTACTCTACTGGAGTTTCTAATGTATTTCCCATATCTGTGTCATAACTCGATATTCAAATAGAAAATTAAACGCATGCAGATGAGAGGAAAATGAACTTATGTGTGTTTCTAATGGTTTGCAGAGCATGACATATCAGGAAGACCACACTGAAGTTTTATTTTTATACTTTTCTGCACAATTTCCTGGGATCCCTAAAAAGTGATCTGTCGGGTGGAGAAGCAGATGGAAATAAAGGCCGTGCCATGGACCATGCTGGAGAGGTTTAGCTGCTCAGCGGAATCAACTCTCCCCAGGGTCTTTTCTCCTAAATGTTACATTTTCCCTTGAAAGACACCAAATCTGAACAGCGACTTTACTCTGGGCCACCCTCAACCAAGATTTGAGACTATCAACATTTTTATAGATGCCCACTAGAAGTTTGCATGAATATAGTTTAAGAATGTTCTAGTCAAATTTTCCCAAAAAAATCAGACAAAACACTTTCATCCAGTATTTTAACTGCTTAGTGAGGGATGTTAGAGCTAAACAAAACAAAACAGAAAAAAGGATTTTTACTTTTAGCTGATTATCTGAATTGCATTGTTATTTTTTGTTCTTAGTTTGAAAGAAACCATGTTATAAGAGTAGGACACATTTTAAATGTGCTTTCCTTTGACAAAACAGAGGGAGCATACGTTTTGATAACCCCACCGAGTAACAGTTCCTGGAATGTGTCTTTTTCTAAATTAATGCTTGATTTGAAATGGGTATTTCAAATAAAATCTGCTTTCTAAATCGAGCGGCACAGCTTAAGATACCTCCACTCACGGTATTCTCTCTTCACCACTGAAGCCTCTTTCTTCCAGCTTTGCTTGAGGAGTCTGGCCTCAAAAACGAATTTCATTGTCCTAATTGGTTTCTGTAGCCTCTTTCCTAATTGCTGACTTCTCCTTTTTCTTTTAATCTTGTTACTTTGCGCTGTCAATTACAACTTTTCACACAGCCCTTTTTATTTTTGAAGGATCTTATGGTCCAACAATTTTCCATTTCCATCTTTGCATTCTTAGCAAGGATCACCTGCATAAGCACGTGTGTGGACATAGGCTATGCAGTCTTCTAGTTCACAGAAAAGAAGCAGCAGCTCAGTCAATGGGTCACTGTGGAATAGGCAGGAGTCAGGGATCGTCAGTTAGCCTCTGAGTAATTTATTGTTTCCCCCTTCATATAGTCCCTTCCTTAATGCTCTTTAAAGATCTTGACTCACAAAATAACTTTGGTTTCCTTAAGTATGGATTCAGTCTTAGAAAATCACTCTGGAATCATGCCATCTTTCCAAAGAATGTGCATGTAAACAGATGGAAAATCTTCAGCAAACTGACCTGTCAGCCCAGGTGAAAGCTACAAGTTATCCTCTTTTGTTACGCTAACCTCATCTACCTAATCTCTACAGTATACAGTAATCTTGACGATGCTTCTCTTTTCTTGCTAGTAATCACGTGAATGAACTCCTTCTCAAATACAACATTCTTGGGGAGTCTGATAATACCTTCCACCAAGATATCTCAAGATTCTAATTATTCATTTGTGGAAGTAGGTTGTTTATACAAGGTGAACAACTTAGACTAATCCTTCTTATCTCTCCCTTTGATGTATTTTTAAATAAAATAATACAGAAATCATGATAATTATAGAAGAGTTTACAACACAATCTAATTCATCATTAGCCACATTCATTGTAAGAAAGAGCCTCTGAGTCAGAAGTATGGGAGATTTAATTGTAGAACAGGTACTTGATATCTATGTGTTTTTGAAATATCGAACCCCATGCTTCCTGCTCTGACAGTCTGTGTTTTAGTGCTGAAATCTGTGATTATACTAGATTGTTCCACGTTTCTAGCCATAAGTAACTTGAGCAGTGTTGGTCCCTGATGAAAACTTGACCAATACTGTTTTTCTCTAAAAATTTTGAATTAAGATCTAATGATTCTTTCATTCTTCTGGTCATTTGACTTACGTTGTGGTGAAATGAGGCTTGGAATTGAGGTTACCATTGTTGTATGGCTCCTTCAAAAATAAAAATAGAAGTTAAGCAAATACATAAAACAACTGTTTTACCAGTAATTTTCTGTCAACATAAGTTTTGATGTAACTTAAAAGCATATGTCCATTCCCTTATTCTCATTCTCATTCAGGTCCATTTTCTCTGAATAGGCTTTAATGTGCTAATTGTGGGGTAAAAGTTTGCATCACAATGAAAACACTTTAAAAAGCCAGATCTTGTAGCCTGACACTTGTCTAGTTCAACAGAGTCATAGATACCTTTTGCAAGCTTATTCTTATCCCTCACAAGGTACAAAGATTTCTCTCAACGAATTTTAGTTGCGTCTAATAAGTAGACTATGTTTTGGAAAATTTTCTTTCTGTTAGCTTACTTTAAATCTAATCATCTGCAGTATTTTTCTCCCAATGGAGTATAAAATGTAAAAAGAATATCTAAATTTGACACAAGCCATTTCAAATAAAAAAGAGTAATGATTTTTTTTCAAGACTTCGAATTTGACCACAGTAAAATTTGTAGAAATGCTTTGGGCACCCTGAGGTGCTAAAGGTGACAATATATTTAGCACTTTGGGTGTGAGAATAGTAGACTTGAAGAAAGATGTTTGAAGGTAAGGAAAATGTATTTAACTAAATTCAGTACCATCTACATGCCCAAGAGCACCGGCCTGATCTGTGAGTGAATTACAAATGCTGCCAGGCAAAGGCAGAAATAGTTGTTGGCTGAGATTACAACTACAATCTGAAATAGTCAGGAAGAGCATTCAACTCACAATCACTGAGCTTCTATTTTCAGTCAATGTCAATAGCTTTATTTTCTCAGGAGTCACTGTTAGTCCTCTGCATCCCCAGGTGATCATCTGGCAGACCTCAGCTTGGGTTTTCAGGTGGACCACCAGGTCTGCTACTTCATATAGACGTCTTTGCATACAGGCTTCTACTCCCGTATAGGCTTCTACTGAAGGCAGCCATCTTGATCATCCTCCTCACAAACTTATTTCAGTCAGTCATTTTGGCCCTTGCCCTCAGAAATATATTCTAAAATGAAAAAAAGTTGCTGACTAAAATGTAAACTATGGCTGGATGTGGTGACTCACACCTATAACCCCACACTTTGGGAGGTCAAGGTGAGAGGATTGCCTGAGTTCACGGGTTTGAGACCAGTCTGGGCAATTTGACAAGACCTCATCTCTATGATAAATCAAAAAAGTAGCCAGGCATGGTGGCATGTGCCTGTAGTGCCAGCTACTTGGAAGGCTGAGGCAGAAGGATCACCTGAGTCCAGCAGGTTGAAGCTGCGGAGACCAGGAGGAGTGTGCCACTGCCTTCCAGTTGGGTGACAAAGGGAGACTGTCACTCAAAAAAATAAGCAAACTGCAATTCCTTTTTTTGAAAAATAAAAGCATGCATGTTAACGGTTTGTGTGTGTGTGTGTGTGTTTAAGAGTTAGTGAATAGATTTTTAATAGAAAAATAACTAGAAGTATGAATGAAAATTATTGGTCTTTTTTTTTTTCCTCCCCCTCCTCTCTCCTGTTTTTTCTCTGCCTTCCATATTTTTCTACTTCTCTTTGTTTTGGTTTTTTAAAAAAGTATTTTGTAAACATCCACTATGTACAAGTCACTATTTTGGACACTAGAAGGAAAAATAATTGGGTGTATATGAAGCAGGATCATTTTAAACACTCTCTTGTTTGAAAGGGTAAAGAGTCAAGATGGAGTCCTTTAGTTAAGAAACAGCCATTTTTAACTGAGTTTTTTCCTTTTTCTTCACATGTTTTGCTAGTTATTGTGCTCCACACACTCCACCCTCTAATGATTAGACAAGGATAAACCCAGTTCTCCAGAGATAGTTGCTGATCATTGTTTTGTAGCTTTGATGTATATTTTGAACACATTTTTGTTTTATTTCAAGTATTTGTTTACCGGCAATGCAGGACCCAGATAACTTCACCTATTGTGATCAGCTTTCCATGACTGTCCACTGCTCCCCAACCTGGAGTCACAAGACCTATTTGCTTGACAATGTCAAAGAAAGCAAGACTGGTGCTATCAAAACCAAAGAATGTAGTTGCTGGAGATTTCTTACCAGCCCTGCTTCCTTATAGAAAATTTAAAAGTCCCTTCTCCTTAAAACAAATGCCACCCTTGCCTGTGAGCACTGCCCCCTTTCTGTCTGTGGAAAGTGCATAATAAACTTTGTTTCTTTCTTTTCTATAAATCTTTGCTTTATTTTCACAGCCTTGGCCTACCTTGCCTCAGTTTATCCTTACAGTATTTAAATATTTCAAATGGATTTTTCTATTTATTTATTTCTAATCAATACATTTAAAATGTATTTTAAAAATTGTACTGTAGCTGGGCGTGGTAGCGTGCGCCTGTAGCTCCAGCTACTTGGAAGGCTGAGGTGGAAGGATCACCAGAGCCCAGCAGGTCGAGGCTGCAGTGACTGGGAGTGGCCACTGCACTCCAGTCTGGGCGACAGTGAGACTTCAACTCTTCAACTCAAAAAAAAAAAAGAAAGAAATTGTACTGTACAACCTATTTTTTAACTTTGCTGAGTTGTGCAACCATGATTATAATCCTGAATATTTTCTTCACATAACAAAGTTTATTAGAACTATGTATAATTAATCTCTACCATTCTTAGTTCTGGGCAACCATCAATCCAGTTTCTTTCTGTGTAGATTTCCTATAAACTATTAAGAGTAGTATAAAGAGGTCATGGCTGTTGCACTCATATTACATTTTGGATATAAAGGGAGAATATATACTGTATCTTCAGTAAGTGCTATAATATTTTTGACAAGCTCTGCCCACTGTCAAGTTAAAAAATAATTATATTTTCATTTTTAACCTAATGTCAACATATAATGGAAATAGAAGTTTACTGAATATTAAATTTCATAGCCTGTCATATGGAATCAGCCCGAGTTTCCATCAGTGAAAGAACAGTCAATGAAGATGTAATATACACACACAACGGAGCACTATTCAAGCATAAACAGAAAAAAAAAAAGCTATCATTTGCAAAAACATAGACAAAACCGAAGGGCCCTTTGTAAAGTAAGGTAAGTCAGATTCAGACAGATACAAAACAGCATGATCTTAGTGATCTTATTGATATGTGACAAAAAATCAAAATCATAGAAGCAGAGGGAGTAGAATGATGGTTTCCAGGGTCTGGGAGTTCAGAATGAGACTGGGTAGGTATTAGTTAAAGGATACAAAAGTGTAGTTGAATAGGAGTGGTAAGTACTACATGATGACTATGGTCAATAACAACGTATTGTACCACAGAAATTGCGGAAGGAGTAGATTTTAAATGTTTTCACCACAAATATGTAAGTATGCAAAGTAAAGCAAATGTTAATTAGCTTGACTGAGTCATTCATCTTTTATACATATTTTAAAATACCATGTTGTACACCATCAATACATGTAATTTGTTAAATAAAATTGAAAGATTAAAATTAATAATCTCTCCTTTATATAAAATTATACATTCCATTAGTTAGCTTTTCTTATTTTATTATAGTTGGATAATGTGTGTACATTAGGCAGGGTACATGTCAGGTTTTCTGTTTGGATGGTGCTGGAAATAGAGGAAAGAATCAAAGTCCTCAGGGTGGCATCTCTTCCTCTCTTGACCTTTATCATAAGATACTTTGCCCAAACAGGTTCTTAGGTTGACATTAAAAGTGAACAACTGAGCAATCCCTTTGCGTCCCCTCCCACTGTAGGAATTTTTCTGTCCTCTTAATAAATCCTGCTTTCAAAAAAAAAAAGAACAACCAAATCTTAGTTGTTGTTTTTTTTTTTAATCTCTCCATGTCATGTTCTACTTGTCCCTGATTTCAGCTTAGCAAGATAGCCAATATTTTAAGTTAATGAGAGAATTGAATAAACAGAAGTTTTCCAGCTTGGTAGAAGTTTTCCTAGCAAAAGTAATTTAAGAGTCAATTTTCAAAAGCATAGTGGAATTTCAAAAGTATTATCTTGAATGTGTCAATTTTGAATAACAAATCTGATTATTGCTTTTATTTTTCTCTTTTTCTATAGCAGATTACTTTTTAGTTCTAAGATAGATGGACATCCATGATGTTCACAAGAGACTGGATTCTTTCAAACAAGAAACAAAAAATATACACTAATAAAATTACAACCATTAATTCAATCATAAGGGATAGTTTTAAATCTATAGTCTTAAAACAGAGGCTCTAGTCCATTTATCATCCTACCTGAGAAAGCTTAGGTAAATCATGAAAGTGTTCTGAACATGATAAATTATGTATGAAATACCTTCTTACAGATTTTTTGAAGAATCAAATAGAATGATTTGAAAACTCTTTGCAAACAAAATCTAAAGGAATTCAATACATTTGAAATTACAAAAACTTTATGTTTATTTCTGAATTAAACTAACATTTGTTTTGGAAACTTTGTGCATATAATTTTTCTAACTTGGAAGCAAATAATTTTAACAAATCTTTGAATTTGTTAGGGGGGAAAAGAAAGATATTACGTTGTTTATTGGAGTAAAACTATTAGCGTCACTCTGGAAAAGAAAAGCAGTAAACATAGAGTGTTTAAATAATATCCCTGCAAGTTACCGAGTGGATTAACCTAAGCATAATAAGCAAATTGTTTTCAATATGATGAATGACCTTATTAGATCTGTATGAGTGGCTGAAAATCCTTATTTGCAGAGAATTGGGCAGAAATTAAAAGTGGGTCAGAGAAGATACATGAAAATGAGCCCAAAGCTGGAAATGGAATCTGTAAGGAGGGAGAAACATTTATATCATTTCACATGGATGTGAGAAGGCTCCATATATGAAGTGATTAATATCTCAAGCAGGAAGATCAACAGGTGCTTTTGATTACAGTGGCATTTCCAACAAAACTTTTGTTTTTTTTTTACATCATAGTAAGTGAAATTTAGAAGTCAGAAAAAAAAAAGTTTCTAGGTAACTAAAAGAATTTTTATTAAATTCTTCAAGACCGTGAAAGACAATACATGGCAAGTGGTTCATGGGATTTTCGTCTTTAGGATGTGAGGAGTGAAGCGATGACCTCTGCTGACTACATCTGAAAAAAACAAAAAAACAAAACAAGGAAACAACAAGAACAGAACTTCTTTTTGTTCTTGAGCATGAATTTTGATTTTTTTATTTATTTCATTTTAATTTTCATTGATAGAATAGAAACCACATACAATGTTTTAGATGCTGCTAAACCATGTAGGGTGTCTTTCTTTTAAGAATGGATCACTTATTAATTCATTCATTCATCTATGTCAAATAAATAGCCCTAGTTTTTCCCAGGTGTTAATTGTCTTTTTGATGCACATCTATGCTTGAAAGGTCTGCTGGAGTAGTCTAGTTATTAATAAATTATCACAGTCAGTCAAAATTAAATCACATTGTAAATTCCATTGAAAGAATTATGTAACTAAATCAAAGCAAGCAAACAAATAAAAAGAGCTGTCACAGTTCAAGGATTGCATTTCAATTAGAAAAAAAGTGACAAAATCAATCAACATATTAATGAATGAAATTTGCTTCTGTAAAACATAAATTTTCTTTTAACAATAGCAGGATACATCTTAGGTCACAACATTTTAAAATTATAAGACAATATTGGTTTCATTTGTAGAAAATGAAGTTGAGATTCAAAGAATTTAAGTGGTTCATTTTCAACAGTAGCAGGGACGGGGTCTGGGGAGAGAAGTTATGCAATTAGTGCCATGTGCTGTTTCTGAAATAGTCTAATTGCTTTCCGGCTTGTCTTTGTGATAGTCTAGATAGTATAAATTAAGGCATGCATCGGGCGTCTGCCTCTGTTGCTCCCAGGCGATAGCATCCATGTGTCAGCCCATGATACCCCACAGCACCAGTGAAGTCACAGAACCTTCCTTTCTGGAGTCTTCTCACTTCCAGATCAGCACTGCAGCTGCCCAGCAGCACTAACGTAAGGCTTGTCTAAAAACTGGATGCTCTATCTTGGCATTTGCCTAAGCTCCTGTCCCTTGTGTGGCTTCTGTACAGTCCTGACACTGAAAGAAAGGCTGTAGAGACCTCATGTTTTTTTGAGGGAACAAAGAGAGGGGGCTCATTCTGGGAGTTGGTTGCGTGGAAGTTGTTTAAGAGAGATTCTGTAAGAGAAGTAATCATAATACAGTCATGGAATGACAAGAAGCTATTCAGAAAAAGTCCAAAGAAATAATAGAGATGTTAAGATAATACCTAGATGACTCAAATCATGGGGCGTGAATTCAGAGAGCAACCAGTGATCATCATGCTCTACTCTGGGGAATATTGAGATTGCTATTTTAGTTTTTACCATTGACATAACAACAAAATGCTAAATATAATGATTAAAAATCAGCTATGAATTGAAAAGTAAGCCTATAGATTCCTAAGCAAACGCTGACTTGAGGAAATCAAAGCTCAGATAAAATGAGCAAATTAGAGGTAAGTAATTATACTGGGTCTTCCTATCAGTTGTTCCTAAAATGTGGTCCCTGTGTCATAAATATTAGAACCACCAGAGACTTTGCAGAAATGCAATCTCCTGGACTTCGCTTGGGTCTCTTGAAGGAAAAAGGCTAAGGTTTGAGTCTAGCAATCTGTGTTTTGACAAATCCTCTAGTTTATTCTGCTGTAGAATGAAGTTGAGAAATACTGGTAGAGATTAAGGCATGAGGGGGACCTAAAAAAATCAGAATCATTTTTTTGCAGGGTGGACCCTCTTTACTATAGGCTTCCCCTGCTATGCAAGTACCTAGGAACCTATCGGCATCAGTGTACCAGTCAGCATTGTTGTGAGAGGCTGTGTTCGGTTGCAGATAATTTTTTTTTTAGATTCTTTCAGTGTATTTGCCAATTTCATGATGAGTGATTTACATGAACAACCTTCCCACAATGTGCTGAGTGATCTTCATGCCCCATCTTCCGTATTCACTCAATCTCACTCCAAGCAGTTTTTTTTTTTGTTCCCCTGGATGAAAAAAAGTCCTCAGAGGGAAATGTTTTGCAGATGTTGCAGAGGGGAAACAAAAAATGGCAGGAAACACAAAAAGGCATCAAAATGGGCAAGTTCAAAAACTGTTATGAGCAGTGGGAAAAGTGTCTCGATAGGTGTATTGCATCAAACGGAGAGCACTTTGAAGGTGGCTGGAGTTTAAACGTGTAAAAATGGATACACAGTTTTTTAATAAATTTCATTTGAGGGGGTCACCCCTCATACTCTCAGTATGAAATCTCATTCTGTTTTCCCATGAGACTTTATCTTGCAAACGTTCCTGGTGGTATGAGAGCAGTAGAGGCTATGGCTTTCCCTGATATAGTCTCAAATAATCATTTCAAATAAACTTTTAAAATTACTTGTATACTGTTTGCTTATTCCTTTATTTTATAAGTGAAAGGCAACTGGATAAGACAGAAAGTATATGAGTTTAGCAAATTATCATGACTGAGTTACATTTTACCTTTGTCCTATCTCAGTTATGTATATGTACTCTAGCTAATTTATCGATTTTATTATTTAGAAGATATTTGAGAATCCACTATATTTTTTGAAATGTTTTGGCTGATGCAGATATTATAGTATAAAAGCATGTCAGGCAGCTCTCTTATAATGCTGCAAATTTTCTTTTTGGCACCATGCATTGCTGTGGCCATAAACTGCATGATGGTGCTATCTGACAACTTGTAACCTTCGTGTATTAATACGACAACTCATGCTTCATTCTCTAGGCCATCTTGGTGTTTTGCAGATTGTGCTTGGCTCTTCTTGCTCATAAAACAGCCCAGGATGTCTTGGGGAGATCATATACCCTGGGATACCCCTCATACCATAGAGAAAAGGACTAGTGCACAAATAGTCTCCACTTCTGCGTTTGAGATAAGGAGTTCTGAAGACATTTACAGATGATTTTTTCAGAGCGCCCAGCAGGACTGAGTCTCAGTAGCCCAAAGCAAGAGGAAATTCAATCAAACAATCTTTAATTGGCTCTCACTTGATCTGTGCTGCATTCCTGTGGATCACCATTCAAAGTAAACCACCTGCTTGTTATGGGAACTAGACAAACTTTCTGCTTTAATAAAAATAGAAATCTGAATCTTGTTCTAGGAAGTGAATTTCAACAATAAATAGACACCTGAACAAAGAACACATTCACAATAAGTAACATCATTTTGAGAGTCAAAACAGCATTGAAAAAATCAAATGTGATTATGTGCTAGCACATGACTGGGCAAAAAATAGATTTTTTTTTTTAGCTTAGAGTGTAGTGAGTGGTTCATTACGCTTTAACAGGCAATAGAATCCTCTGGAGAGCTTAGCAACACACAGATTCCTAAATCCAGTTTGTACTGTAAATTAGTGGGTCGGAGTAGAAGCATGAAATCCCCCCAACAAGTTTAAGATTATACTGATGCTGGTGGTCTGAGTACCACAAATTGAGGATCACTAAATTAGTGGGAGAATCTTTGAGATGTCACTTCCATCTGTTGCAGGAAAAGACACCAGCAGTACAAGGAACCCAAAAAAGAGAATCCCAGGCAAAAAAAAAAAAGAATGAACAGCCCAAATGTTCTGGACAGAGAAGAGCTCATTGGCTCCGACTTGAATGAAATGCGTTTTTGCATGGGAAACTGAGAAAAGAAGGTCAAGTGTGGGCAAAGGTAATTTGGAATGAGCTTAAAGGATAGATGGAGACCAGATCAGGTAAAACAGCATAGACCCTAATCAACCATGCTCAGTTACTATTTGAAATGCAATATTAGGCTAACAGAGGGTTTCAAAAGAAATAGTATCTAATTTGAGGTTTTGTTGTTGTTGTTGTTGTTGTTTGAGTTGGAGTCTCACTCTGTCACCCAGACTGGAGTGTAGTGGCCACTCGCAGCCACCACAGCCACGACCTGCTGGGCTCCGGCGATCCTTCCGTCTCAGCCTTCCAAGTAGCCGGAATTACAGGCACGCGCTACCACGCCCGGCTGATTTTTTGATTTATTGTAGAGATGAGGTCTCGCTGCCCAGGCGGGTCTCGAACCCGCGGGCTCAGGCAATCCACTCACCTCAGCCTCCCAAAGGCGCAGGATTACAGGCTGAGCCACTGAGCCCGGCTTAATTTGAGTTTTAAAGAACCACCGTGTGGAATCAGTTGTAGTGAGCTAACAGTCAAGACAGAGAAGTGTCTCACATCTACAAAATGAAAGTACTATGGCTTTTATAGAGAATTTGCAAGGATGGGGAAAAAATGGTATGAAATGTGACAGCGCACCATAGATTGGGTAATCATGTGAATATTATATACGAAGGTGGAAAAGGTAAACATTCCTTAGGAAATATAGAAATGTTATTAGTCAATCGAGTTTTGGAGAGATATGTCATTAAGTGGAATTTGTGTAGACTGAGGTTAGTGGCAGACTGTAGTGGTCAAGAGCTCAAATCCAGAGATTGACTGCCTGGGTATGATTTCTGATTCTTCTGCTTTCTAGATTAGGTCCAATGGAGTAGAATCTGTGTTACTTTACACCCCAACTCTGTATTACTCTAGACAAGCTACTGAACCCCTCCGTGTCTTGACTTTATCATCTGTGAAATGGAATTAATCAATAACAAAGAACTTACCTCATAAGAGGTTGTATGGTGATGGATTCAATGAATGACTTTCTTTATGTGTAAGTTACCTTACAATCAGTGGCCAGAACGTGGTCAGTCTTATAAATGTGTTTGTTATTATGGTTATTACTATTTATGCTGCTCTTAAGCAGGAGCAACCAATAACTTTTGCTTGGGTAGTAACACAATGCCAACTTTAGAAGTGGTACAATAAAAGGCTGAAGTTGTGTGTGGTGAGGGGACAAAGGGCAAGAGTGAAAGGCAGGTGAGCTGGTTATGGACAGAAGTCTACTAAGTGTAGACTGGAAGTTGTAGGCAAGAGGTTAGTGACTTGGACTTTGAATTTTGGATTGAAAAAAATTTAAAAGACAAAATATTATATACTCGGAAATTTTAGTTTTAATATTTAGCATATGTACATTCACAAATATCTTTGAATGTATGTCTTCAAAATTTCAAGATTCCACTGCAATAAACTTATGACATGTCAATGGTCTTATGATATTTGGATGCCATAAATAAATAAGTAGAAAGGTGGATAGATGAATAGGGGTGTGTTTATGTATGTGTGTGTGTGTGTGTGTGTGTGTGTGTGTGTGCACGCTCAAGAGAGAAAATATGGTCTTGTGTTTGCCAAATTTTTATTTTTCCAGAGGTAGAATTTTTTTTATAAATAGACATCAATGCCAAGCAAACAGAAAGATTAAAAATAACTGAAAATTAAGTCAGATGTCAAATGCTGAACAGTATATCAGAAAATGAATTGATATAACTTGAAATCTCATGTGGTATATAATAGAAAAAGTCAAGTGGCATGATTTTTCCTTTCACTGTTAATAAATATCTGTATATTTTAAATAAAAATGGTGGCACGTGAGAATTTGCTTTGGGTAACATTTTCAATTACGTGTCTCATAAAATCCTGTCTATTTTAAATTTTGAAATGTACTACAAAACTAATAAACATTGAAGTTGTCATGTGTATTTAATGCTGTGAGTGTTATGAAACAAAACATTCAAAATTCATTCATAACTATGTCAAACAGACTATGAACAGTACTTCACCTATTGTATTCCCAAATAAACATTTCTCAGAAATATGTTGCTCTACTATCATGGGCAACTTTCGGACTTCTCTTCTTGGCTGTATCCAAGGTTTTAAACATAACTGAAGTCAGAACTTTGGTTTTCCCAATTGGAAATTGATCATTCTTTTCTACAATTATTCTTCAGTAACCTTTAAGTTTTAAGCAGCAGTGTCGAAACACTAAAGGCATTAGACATGACAAGATCTAGTAAAATACCTATGTCTCTCTCTTGCTCTTGTCCTGCCTCCTGGATCCCTCCACGTACATAATACAGGCACCAAACTCTTGTGATTTTTCACCTTGTTTTTGCCTCTGCATTTTGTTCATGTTCACTCATTTCATAAGCAAATATTCTCCCTCCTAGAGGGAGCAATACATTTACAAAATGAAGCTTAGTAAACAGAGAAGAGATTCATATCCCATCTTCATGGATAATCTTTCAAATTGTAGGTAAAAGCCTTGGTCTTGTGTGGATCAAGAGCCCAACTCAGGGCCAATCACTGGACCAGGGTCCTGAGTCACGGTGACTAGATCAGTGTGGGTCAGATGGTCACCCCTGAGACTGATGGTTTGAAGACTGAGATTCTGTTAATAGAAGGAGGAAGTCATTGCACTGAACCTGCAAACTCTTGTAAACAGAGACAGCTCAATTCAGTTTAATAAGTGTCTATTGGGCACTTTAAAACATTTTTTGCTGCTAGATAATTAAACAACATTAAAGAATATTAAAAACAAATATTATTTTTATATTGGTAAAATAGAAGCTTTCGTATGCTAAATAAAATATAGATGCTTTATAAATATTGTTAGATCTCTAAAAATGTTAGGTCTGGGAGGATTGCTAGGTCAGTGGGCCAATGTACGGAACTGATGGTGCAGGTAAGATGCAAAGAATTGCATGGAACTTGATTGGAACATAGAGTTTACCTAGAAAGCAGATTGGTGAGAGAGAGAAAAGGGGGATCCACCTCCTCCAGATTGGGAAGGGGGGCAGAGCTTATAGAGAAGCATGGCGGCGGCTGTTTGAGGTTGAATGCTTTCTAAACTTTTCCTTAGGTGTGGGTGTAGGTCGTTAAGGTGATTGGGAGGCAGACTGTTTTAAGCCATCATGAAGGGGCAGGCAGATGGGTGGGTCCACCACGCAACTGTTGCTATGATGATGGGGTCTATCTGTGTCACGGAGTTCATCCTGGTTCTGTATGGTTAAAGGACAAAATTGGAGTAGAAAAATGGTTTAAAGCAGGCTTGGGGAAGGGGTTTGTAAATTATCAAGAGCTATCTCTGGGAAAACAGTTCTGTCCTTGACTGATGATTAGAGGGTAAATTAAAGTGAACTGTTAGAAAAACATGACAAAGTTAAGAATGTTAAAATGGCTACCCTTTGGTTAAGACTATTTCATTAATCCATTCAATTTTGGCACTTTATTCTTTCAAATATTATATTTAACAATAACAAATAAGTTTTTAAAATGACACGTTTATTAGTATTCTCAATTTGAAGGCTGGGACTTCTGAGCAAAACGTTAAAACACTTGTTCTACTTCACGTAGATGGTGTCAGAACCAATATTTATCTAGTTACTCTGACCCCAAAATCATGTCTTTCTGTTATGGTCACTTACTTCTAAATAGAATGCTCTAACTTAGGGAAGTATCTTCACTGGGGGAGGCTGACTGCCCAGAAAAGCAAGGATTTTTCGCAGATATGAGTGGAAAAGTAATCGAATATATAATTCAAAATAAGTGAATTTATAATTATTACACACATTTTACAAAGAGAAATAAAACAAATGTTCAGTATATAAAGTATCTTGGACGGCAGAGCAGTAATAAATTATATATGCAAATATGTAGTCTGGTTAAGGATTATACCTGGAAGCAGAGTGGTATAATAAAACAACTGTACTCCCACGCAATTGCCATTATAGAGACTTTATTTTTTTTTCAGTTTATAGCTCTTCCTTTGGAATTTAAAATGTTCAAGACTATTATAAAATAATGGCACTCACATTTTACTTTTGATGTCTCATTTATTTCCACATTTTATATGTTTAGAAGGCAAGTGAATAAAGGTATATGATGATTTTGAAAATATGTGAAGTTAAATATATAATGTTTTTTCACTTTTTTAAAATTTATTTTTATATTTTTCCATTTTTATTTTAGATTAAGAGGGTACTCACACATGTTTATTACATGGACATATTGTGTAATGGTGGGGATTGGGGCCCAGACGTTTCTCATTTTTATGAAGAGAAGACAATTTTCTTCTACAATCAAACATTTGTCTATTTATTTTACAAATTTAAAAATTGAGGCAGGAGATTCCAAAATGGGGCAGAAAGTGTGAGGAAAAATATCAAGAGACAAATTACTTGAGAATTAGATTTTATTTACTGTAAATTAATAGATGATCTCTGAAACATAATTAAAGAATTACAATACTTTGTTGAGTGATATTTATAAATTCATATGGAGACATTTTTCAGTCTTATTCATACAAGAATGACTTAATTAAAAATTCTTTGTTTTTACATAGAATTGCCATAACTCTAAAGAAAATATAAACTGTCTTTTACCTTAACAGCTTAAATTACGATGAGACCAAATTCACAAGATCAAGATATCTGAAGGTTGTATTGCACTTGATCCTTTCTTCTAAGTTTGGGCTATTAAGTTCTCAGAATTTAGAACTTTTTCCCACCTCCAGATCACAGGATTACTTAAGTATAATAATTAATAAATGTGAGGGCAATTATTATTCCTATTAACTAGATACGTTATTAAAGTTGCTACCCTGCAGGTGTGAGTCAGTGGTTCAGGATTGTCTTCACTTGGATGCATTATCTATATGGTGTGATTTGACAGCCATCATGGGAAAGACCTACTTAAATTATCTTTCACAAAACCTGAACTTTGCGTTTTACTTTAAACCCAAATGCTCCTTGGGTCAGAATCCATTAAATCCATTAGTATATCTAAATGTATTACAATTGAAAAGACAGGAAATAAGGACACTTGATTGTGTGGAGTGAAGCATAAAAATGAAGAGGGATAAAGACAAATTTTAGAAAGAGGAAGATTTACAACTTAGACTATGTGCCTTTTCTTGCCCAAGACCTGTGTTGTAGATACATTGATCTTATATAAGGTAGCTTGCTGTTGCATAAACATATAGTTAGTGCTGAATATGAGACAGAGATGAGAAATTTCAGAATATATTAAAGGTAAAGGGTGAAGTGAATATGCTAAATTCACAAGATAGCAAAAACAGAACTCAAGTGACTATCTTAATATTTAAGGATTTCTGGTTACGTCTTACCTCAATGTTATTGATTTATCTCTACTTCCACCAATAAATTATTACAAAAATATGTAAGTTGTAACTTATGACTGACTTAGAATTCTTCTATGATTCTTTCAGAAATTTCTGTAATGGATTTATGATACCAAGAAATTTCACTTAATTCTAAAATTAAGGGAAAGTTTCCTTAAAATAAGATTACAGTCTCATGATAATGGCATCATAATAGAGTTAAATGTAACATAATGGAATATCAATTTTAGGGTGAAAAGACAGGCGAAGTAGAATGTAACACAGTAATCAGGTAAAAGAACGGTGATGCATCATGAAAAATGAGTCTCAGAAGTGTCAGAACACAGAAAATATATGTCAAATTTGCCAGGTTTTGGTTCTTATTCTCCATTAATATATGGGTTCTAATTTCCTGTTTGCTCTGCTGATACTTACGTGAACATCACTGAACTCAGAATAATGCTTGTCTAGACTTTAGCACAGGACTACAAGACAAGCTAATTGGATTCTACTTATTTTCTGGCTACCTGATTGGGAAAAGTTGGTGGGTCTCAATGCTTAATTATTAGTGACAGAAAAAAAATCAGAGATAATGAAATGGTAGGAATTTGAAGTAAAATAACAAAAGTAGTAGATGTGAGATCTCCATTCATCTCTCAGGGTCTATCGTCTCAGGGAATTTGAAATCTTATGCAATTTTCTCTAATTATTCTAGTTAGGAATTCAGCTTAAATGGAAATGATAACTTCTAACAGTTTAGTGAAGAAGTATCTTTACTCAGTTCTGGCCTTTGCTCATGCCTAGGAGCTAGGCTCTAAACCGTTGGAATTTCCTGAGTGATAAGAGAATCTTTGATATTCATGGAAGCCCCTTGAAACACAATTAATTGTGTCAACAGAGATGACTCAAGGTGGAAACTGGACTCATGGTGTAATTAGAAGGTTGGGATTCTGAGTATGTGAAATCTTCTTGATCTTCAGAGATGGGGATGGGAGCTGGGGGTGAAGTCCACACATGCAGATGATAACTGTATCAATCTTGCCTACATCATAAAGTATTAGTAAAGATCTGGACACTAATCAGGCAGCTTTTATGTTGACAATACTCTTTGTATTGCCAAATGCTCATGCCAGGAGGATAAAGCATCCCTGAGAACACAGAAGTCTCAGATTCGAAATTCTTCCCATCATGTATTCTGCCCTATGCATTTCTTCCTTTGACTGGGTCTGGTGTGTGTCCAATTTCTAGGATAACACTTTAATCATAATTACAGCAAGTTCCTGGGTTCTATAAGTCATGGTTCTGTAAGTCATTCTAGCCAGTTACATAACCTAAGAGTGGTTATGGCCAGTTATAAAACGTAGCCAGCTGTAAAACCTAAGATTTGTATCTAGCTGATCAGAAGTGAGAGTAACCCTGGGATACTTCCCAAATTGTGACTCGTATCTGAAGTATTGGGCAGACCTGCTAGTCTGGAGAAGCATGCCCCTAACTTTGGGTTTGACTAACTCCAGTCACCGAAGTTTCACTATATCCCTCAGTCAATGTACTTAATAATTTAAAAGCATATATTATATCAGTCAGGCACCAAAATTACCCCCGATAATCCTTGTTTCTTGGTATTTACTCACTTCTGTGAGTAAATTAGGACTGATTTATTATGCATTAAGACTGGCCTTTATGATCAGTAGAGGATGGCAGGGGTAATGATGTGTGACTTCTGAGATTTCTGCTTTATCTTTGGTCTCTTAAATCACTTGCTCAGGGGAAAGCCTGTGATCACAGCATGGGGGCAGTTAAGCAACCCATAAGGAGAGGCTCATGGGCTCACATGGAAAGAAGTTACAGCAGGGAGCCAACAGCCAGCACCAACCTGGCATAATTGTGACCGAACCACTTTGGAAGTGGATCTTTTAGCCCTGTCAGGTTTCTAGATGACTCCAGGCCCAGAGAGTTCAGACTGCAACCCAATAAGAGTCCCCAAGCAAGAATTGTCCAGCTGAGAGCCTTTGCTTAATTTCTGACCCACAGGGTCCACGAACATAATAAATAATCGTTTTATGCCACGAATTTCAGGGGTCATTTCTTACACAGCATCAGTTAAACAAAGTAATTATTTTCTGTACTTCAGCTCATTGAATCCTAACACGAGTCTCTCAGATTCTTATGTTCCACAGTTTATTGATGTCACCAAAAATCTTTCCTGGCCTATGGTCAGTTTTCTGCCTTTGTTTTATTCACATTCTGAGTGGCACAGGCAACATTTGTTGGTTCTCTGTCTCTCTTTCTGCAGTCTTCAGTGACAGCACATTCCTCTCTTTCTCACACTACCTGGCTGTTATCTAGTGCTTTCCTTTGAGTGCTTTCCCTCTTCTGTCTGCATTCTAACTGTTTGGCAGTCTTCCCTGTCTTTATTATTTGCTCTAGTTGCTGTCATCCCTCTATATCCAAAGGGGATGGTTCCAGAAATACCCCGTCTGCACTCTGCACCCAGGATACCAGAACCTGAGGAGACTCATACAATGGTGTCATCGTCGCAGATTACTTACTCACATCCTCCTGCTTACTTAACATCCGCTCTAGGTTACTTATAATAATACCTAACATCACGTAAATGCAGTGTAACCAGCTGTTATGGTGTACTGTTTTTATGGGTATTATTTTGTGTTTTTGTCTTGTTTTCCTTCTGAATCTTTTTGATCCACAGATGACTGAATCCACAGACATGGAACTTGTGGGTATCAGGGGCCCATTGCACCTTGCCCAGCTGGCAATGCTTTTCCTGATCACCCTACGTAAGAGGTCCTTGCTCCTCTCCTACTCATTCCTTACCTATTTAGACAATTTTAACCGTAATAATTTTACAGCACTTACAATTTAAAATTATAATTAATGTGCTTATTGCAGGTTATCTCTTGCAAAATAAAAAAGAAATACATAATAAATTTTCCTAGAACAAATGAATCAATGGACTCAAAGGGCTTAAG
This sequence comes from Carlito syrichta, assembly GCF_000164805.1. NCBI lineage: Eukaryota > Metazoa > Chordata > Mammalia > Primates > Tarsiidae > Carlito > Carlito syrichta. The sequence goes on along the minus strand of NW_007252495.1, from coordinate 159,246 downwards.
TAACTAGCTCATAGCAATATACATAGTAAACATGTTTCTATTTTTTTTTTTGAGTTGGAGTCTCACTCTGTCGCCCAGACTGGAGTGCAGTGGCTGCTCCCGGCCACTGCAGCCTCAACCTGCTGGGCTCCGGCGATCCTTCCGCCTCAGCCTTCCGAGTAGCCGGAATTACAGGCATGCGCTACCATGCCCGGCTGATTTTTTGATTTATTGTAGAGATGAGGTCTCGCTGCCCAGGCGGGTCTCGAACCTGCAGGCTCAGGCAATCCACTCACCTCAGCCTCCCAAAGGCACGTGATTACAGGCTGAGCCACCGAGCCTGGCTGTAAACATGTTTCTAAGCTACTTGGCTGCCAATAAAGTACCAATCTTGTAAATATCACCACATTAAATTTACAAGGAATTTCTATTGTTAGTGGCAGTTCCATTGTTGTTGGCAGAAGTTTCATTTGATGAATATTGCCTGTCAACAATTAGCAATTCCACCCCATTCTGTCTTTCCCCAAAACCTTGGAAGTTAAGAGTAGAATATGGGAATAAAGTATAACCAAGTTCAAAGAGTGACTTTCCTCTTAACACCTATGTAGCCTAAGGCACATTTTTTTTACTATAAACTTTTGTTTTCTCAATATTTCTTAATATTCTTTCACCAGATCTGAGGACAAAAGATACAAATAGCAAATATATAGTATAAACAAGTCAAAAGATAAAATAATTATCACTTACAGGGCAGAGAAAGTTAAATGTAAAATTAAACTTCCTGTGTGCAATTTTCAGCCACACAACAAACATTTCAACGTCTGATACATTCCTCATCATGAGCAATATAAATCCTTTTAAAAATATATAGTTTTTGCATACTATTTCTGGACTTACTGATAACAGAAAAACATATTAGATTATATAAATCCTGGCAGAAACAAAGATCTAAAACTTTCTTTCATTCTTTGGACAAATCTTTCTAGGCAGAAGCATACAGTTATGGTTCCAACCTTCTATCAATTACCACAGACTCCAGGGATTCCAGGAGCTGATGCAGTATATCATCTACTAAAATATGGTATTTTGAAATAGTACAAACATTCTTCTTTGTTGGGGCTCAGAACATGATACCCCAAGGTAGGGCACCTTGGCACATTGAGTATTTCACACCAAAAAAAGAAATAGAAAAGCCTTAAAAGCAACATCTCACTAACCTCACACCCTTCTGCCTGCCACTTCCTTTCTCTCTCAAAGAGCCATAGAGATTGGAAGTCCTCGACCCCAAGGTGGGTCCTTTTTCCTCTCAAAACAAGTCATAAAAACTAGAAAGATCACTCTCTTCCTTCTCTATTTTTTCTTGAAGATCCTATTTTCAGAAGAGGAAGAAAGGCTACACAGAGAGACCACAAAGAATCTGAATGGATAGGCCCTGCTGGGTTCCACCTTTGTCTATTCCTGTTGGATCATATGCTTTATCTAATCAAATTTTGACATGGCTGTTCCTTTTTCATTGAATCGACACCTAAGGATATAGTTTTCTCTGGATTTGGGGATATGTGTTCTAAAAGCTCCCACACCTTGCAAAACTTCTATTAAATAAATTTGTCATGCTTTTTTCTTGTTAACCTGTGTTTTGCCATAGAAGTTTTGGTTGTGAAATTTATGATGAAAGGAAAAAGAAGTTATACTTTTGAACCTTACACATTGTGATATTAGGTGGTCCAGTAATTGATGAATGGATGGATTAGTTAATAATCTACAAATTGATAATATCTAGTAAAATATCTTGCTTGCAAATTAGGGGCGTTTAGTCTAGGAATCTGACCCCTCACCCTCTCCAAAGCTACCACTCTGTCCCTAACAAACTCCTTATCTCATGTAAAAAGCATCATCACCACTATATAGCTGTCTATTTTCCGGCAAAGTTGTTTGATCTTTTTTTTTTCCTCCAGTCAAATCCCTCACATCGATATTAAAGGCAAAGTGCATTTTTCTTACAATTTGTCTGTTTAGTTTTTACAAACCATAAATTATTGCTTGGTCATCAAGGTGACTGACGGTCCATCTTACTCTGGCTGTAATATCTACTTTTTTTTGAACGGACGATATATTGCTTTTTGGCATCAACAAATCCCAATTGATTTTAGTGGCAAATTAAATGCCCTGATGGTTGTAATATGGTGATTTATCACCAGAGTCAGCAGCAATTTTGTTTTGTAATGGATTTCAGAAAAAGATTGCGTGAAAGGGAAGTGGAGGGTTGAAATTCTCAAATGTGCAAACGCTAAGTGTAAATATTTCCTAAAGGTTCTTGTCAAGAAAATACCAAGTTTAACTGTCAAGGGAATTTTGGAAAAATGGAGTTACTGAAATCAAAGCATAGCAACTGGGAGATCAAGTTCTTTCAAGCTTCGTGTACGCTTATTGCTTTGGATTTCTCTCAAAATCACTGAGGAAAAAAATGCTACTTGAACTCAAACTCATACTCAATCTCCCGCCCCCCCGCTCATTTGAGCTTCTCATGTAGAATCTCCTGCTTAAATCCTGGGATGTGAAATAATGTATTTTAAAATGCCCCAAACAAAGTCTAGATAATTGTGGGAACAATATGAGCTCAGGAGTATCGTATTCAGATCTGATATGTCTCAGTCAGAACATTTTCTTTTGATAATTGACCAAAAAAAAGAGTCTCAAAAGGCTTAAATAAACAAAATAATTTATTGGTTTCAGTTTTGAAGAATATGCCCATAGATACAACATAAGGAACAAAGAGATGCATGCCTTTTCAAGTTATTTTATCACTTTTACAACGATAAATATTTTGTTTCTATATTGGTGGGGATATGCTTGGTTTATTAGTATAAAATACAGGAGGTAATCATTTTTTTTTATTTGTGGGTGAGAACAGCTGTAGATGAGAGACTTTTAATTTTAGTGTTAGTTTGCCACGGCTGTTGCAACACAATACCACAAACTGGGTCTCTTATACAACAGACATTTACTGCCTACAACAACTGAAAACTGAAAGTCCAAAATCAAGGTATCAGCAAGGTTGATCCCCTCCTAGGGCTGACCAGGTTGACTGGTGGATGACTGTCGTTTCTCTGTTTTTATGTTTTCCATCCATGCTTGCATGCATCCAAATTTTCTATTTTTAAAAATGTGGGGTACAGTTCAGGGTTAGGTACATAAGTGGCCATCGTACAGGTGAAGTTTGGGCCCCTATCGGTTCCCACTTTGTCTGGTTTTGGATCAAGTACCCTTATTAGTGTTAGATATCCCTCTCCTTCCCTCCCCTGGCAGTGATCCTCTATTATCAATTCCTTTCATGTAGTATTATGATAAATGATCGGGGTCCATGTATGAGTGAGAACATCTGGTACTCAGTTCTTTTTTTCTGTGATAGATCACTGAGTATTATAGACTCTAAATCCAACCAACATGCTATGAAATCCATGATTTTGTCCTTCCTTGTGGTTGTGCCATATTCCATTGTGTATATCTACCACATTTTAAAAAATCCAGTCCACTATGCAGCACAATGGTTCCATGTTTTTGCAATTGTGAACAGTGGTGCAATTGTGAACACATGCCTGTGCAAGTGTCTTTTTTGTAGAATGATTTGAATTCCTCTGGGTATATTCCCAGTGGGGGATTGCTGGGTCATATGGGAGGTTGATTTTTAGATCTTTTAGATATCACCACACTGTTTTCCACAGAGATTGTACTAGTTTACACTCCCACCAACAGTGTAGAAGTGTTCTTATTTTGCTGCATCCTCTCCATTATCTGTTGTTTTTTGAGTTATTAATGATGGTCATCCCAACTGGAGTTGGATAGCATGTTAATGTGATTTTGATCTGCATTTTTTTGATGATTAGTGATGCTGACTGAGCATTTTTTCATGTATCTGTTGGCTGCTCATATATCTTTTTAAAAGTTTATTTGAAAGATGTGTGGTACGATTTAGGGTTAGGTATACTAATGATTATTGTACAGGCAAAGTTTGGTCCTCACTTTGGTCCCCACTTCCCTTGGTTTGAGATCAGGTACTCTTGATCTTGAGATCAGGTACTCCTTCCTCTGAGAATTTCCCACTATTGCCAATCCCTTTCTTATAGTATTATGATAATTGTTCAGGGTCCACTTATGAGTGAATAGAGAAGTGTCTATTCATATCTTTTGCCCACTTTTTAATTGGACTTTTTTTTTTTTGCTTTCCACTCATTTGAGTTCCATGTCTCCCCACACTTTTTTTTTTTTTTTTTTTTTTTTTTTTTGCTTTACAGAAGCATTTCCATTTGATGAGGTCCCACTTGTCTATCTTATCTTCTATGACATGAGGTTTTGGGGTTCTTATCAGGAATTGGTTGTCTATTCCAATTTTTGTAAGGGTGTCTCTTGCATTTTCTACGATTCTTATATTTTGAGGTTTTATATTTAGATCTTTGATCCATTTGGAGTTGATCTTTTTGTTTATGGTAATAGTTGGCGTCTTATTTCATTTTTATGCATATGACCAGCCAGTTTTCCCAGCACCATTTACTTAGTAGGCTCTCCTCTCTCCAGTGATTGTTGGTGGAGGATTTGTCAAAGATGTTGGTTGAGAAATTGACATTTTGCTTCCAGAATCTCTATCCTGTTCCATTGGTCTATATGCTTGCTCTTGTACCAATATCAGGCCGTTATGATTATTGAAGACTTATAATAAAGTTTAAAGTTTGGGAGTGTGATTAATCCCACTTTGTTTCTTTTACTGAGGATTGTTTTGGCTATCCATGATCGTTTATGTTTCCATATGAATTTTTGTATTGTCACTTCAGGTGTGAGAAGAATGGTATTGGTAATTTAATGAATATTGCATTTAATTTGTAGATTTCCTTGGGTAGGATGGACATTTTTTTAATAAGCTTGATTCTTTCAATCCATTAGAAAGGAGTATTTTTCTTTTTTTTTTTTTACCTTTTTTATTTTTTAATTTTTAATGTTTTAAAAAAATTTATATTTTAAGGATGTGGGTTACAATTCAGGGTTAGGTATACAAATGTTTATTATGCAGGGTTAGATATACAAAAGTACCCTTGTTGATGAGGTGTGCCCCTCCCTGTAGTTTCCCTCAACTGTCAATCCCACTCTACCCGCCAGCAGTTTCCTACAACTGCCAATCCCTTTCTTATAGTATTATGATAATTGTTCACATCTGCTTATGAGTGAGAGCCTATAGGATACTCTGCTCTTTGTTTCTGTGATAGATCACTGAGTATAATAGACTCTAAAGTTATCCAAGTTGCTACGAAGTAGCATGGAATATTTTTCAAATTGTTTGCCTTTGATTTCTTTGAGCAGTGTTTTGCAGTTTTCGAATGGAAACATTTCCTCTGAAAAGTGGAACAAGACAACGCAGTTCACTCTCAACCCTCTTCAACAGAGTTTAGGAAATCCTAGCCAGAGCAATCAGGAAAGAGAAGGAAATCAGGGATATCTAAATAGGAAAAGAGGAATTTAAGTTATCTCTTTTTGCTGACAATATGATCTCTACCTTGAAAACCCAAGAGAATTTGTCAAAAACCTCATTGCACTAATAAAAGATTTTGGCAAAGTCTCAGGGTACAAAATCAACATGCAGAAGACAATCACATTTTTATGCACTAACAATAAACAGAGAACCGAAAAAGAAGCACAACTCCATTCACAATAACCACACACACACAAAAAGAAAAAAATATCTTGGTATCTTCCAAACTTGAAAAGTCACATTTCCTATCATGATGAAAAACTCAGTTATATTTTATCTTGATTTTCTCTGCAAGGACTCTGTCTCCAACTAAAGTTACATTCTAATGAATTATGTTTGGAGGACAGAAGTCAACCCTTAACATCCTAATTGTCCGTATAGCCCCAAAACAAGAGAAAAATATGATCTCACTGACAGACCATAATCTCTAAAATACAAGGGGCTACTGGTTTCAATCACAGTTTGATTAGCAGTCCAAACTGTAATACCATTATCTCTCAGCTTTCTTTTTCCAACTTGCCTCTGCTCTCCTTTTATTCAATGTCTGCCTTACAAGAAATGTAGACGTTCAATGACTGATTAGTTTTTGATAGCTAGAGTCATCCAATAAGAAAGCATAAGAAAGTCTAGATTAACAAACTCGGATAACAGCATGATTCCCAGAATTGGTTTGGATTGTCCTGATGTGTGGAAAATACATGAATCTTTCTGAATGCATTATTATAGCTGAAGGTATATGTGGAATTCTGCTACTGACCCAGCCTAGATCTTTTGATGATACACATTTGCAACCTGATAATAAATTGGTTGCAAGAGAAGAGCAGGTACACCATTTAGAGGAGGAATTCTTGCTCCAGGGAAAATTAGAAAATATTATTAAAAGCAGAATTAATAATTTTAGGGAGACAAAAAAAAGAATAAATTAATATGGGATGACAATCACTAGTCCCAAACAGGGACAAGAATAAATACAACTTGTCTTATTTTTAGTTTATGGATTTTTTTGGCAATCTAAATGTGGTGACAAATGGTAGAAAAAAAGATATTCAGAGATTTTGATAAAGTTTTCCTTCAAATATAGGTTCTCTTTTATGTATGTACTTTTAGATTTTGCTAAAGACTTAATCATATATCATTACATTTTAGTTCCTTTAAAAGGCTTTTATTCAGCAATGTATTAGTATGCTTTTATTTCCTTTTTGAAAAACTCATGATTTTCCTAAGATATGTCATTTAAATAAATGCTACATAAAATACAACTTCAATGCTTAAAATAAAGTTTTGATGCTTAAAACACAAAATTACAGCATATTGAGAAAGAAAATGTATTATTTATTTTCTAAAAGTAATGACTTGTCATTGTAATTATGAATATTTAATCTAGAAATTGGTGGTGGGAGAGAAAATAGACTTACAAACTTTTATATTTTCTTAATCTGTTTATCTCAGATTTCTCAACTTAGACACACTGGTAGATTTATTTTGAAAACATAAAACTAAGAGATTTTGAATTATCCACTCAATTCACTGCCCCAGACTCCAATAACAGTATATTGATCTCAGAGAAGCCATGACCACCAAAATACAGAATGCTAAAAGAAAATGCTCAGCTTAGAGGCAAAACATATTGGGCACCGTAGTTATGCATACAAAAACTTGAAAATAAATACAAAATGTAAGATTCCAAGACTGCTTTGAGATCATGAATACAGAAAGATGAAGACTTAGTTTCAGTAATACTTCATAATGTGTTCATCTCAGTTCAGATCAAGGTTTTTTGTTCTCATGATCTAAACATACTTGATCTATATTAGTTCATTACAATTGTTATTATTGCCTATGCTCCAATTGTCAAATCCATGGGAAATTCCCTGGTGGTAGGTTCTTCAAATTTGTTTCTAAGTCCTTTTAAGTTGACTCTCATTACCTTTCCAATTATCCTTGTTATCTGATGGCAAGATATTTCAGGCTTATCTTGAATATATCCTGTCCTATAGCCAAAATGAGCCATTTCTTCAAGGAGTGCTTCAACTCATAATGGCAATGCTACTTAGAAACCATAATCTGTGTTCAAGGAGTATGTATGGCTTTTATGGACTAGAAATATATTATTATAATTATCAACTTATGTGAAGGATAAGCTTTTTGGTTAGTAGAGGTCTTGTCATACTTAATAAATGGTATATTTCTAGCCTGTTAATAATTAAGTCTGATTTTTCAAATTAAAATTTGTTAGGAAGTAGGATAAATAAATATTTAGCACAGTAAAGAAGCTTAATAAATGCACTTAATATATAACATTTACAAATTTTTATGTTGAATTTATGTAAAGACAATCAATATATGCTTTTATTTTATATAGAACATTGATATATTTTGGATGATTTGGTATCTTCTAATCTACATTAAGAACTTTCCTGGAATTTTTTTTTATTTTAGAAATAAAGGTAGACTTTAAGCAATATGACAATTAATACATCTTCAGAGTCTGTATTACATTCTTTTTTTTTTTTTTTTTTTTTA
>NW_007252495.1:142198-151206 GCF_000164805.1 Carlito syrichta | reverse complement strand
CGCCCGGCTGATTTTTTGATTTATTGTAGAGATGAGGTCTCGCTGCCCAGGCGGGTCTCGAACCCGCGGGCTCAGGCAATCCACTCACCTCAGCCTCCCAAAGGCGCTGGATTACAGGCTGAGCCACTGAGCCCGGCTTGTATTACAATCTTATAGGGTTCAGTTATTCTTATTGCGTGCTAATTAGAAGCATGGATTTTGAGATAAACCTAGGTTTGCCGCTGATTGTAACATTGGAAAATTAATCTCAGTTTCTCCTTTTTAAAACCTCATAGAAATGCAAAGATTTATAAAGGTAGTGTTTTCAAAGCCCTAACACAGTGGCCAGTACATCGTGAAATGGTAACAAACGGTATCCAGTAGTGGTTGTGAAGGTAAAACTCAGAGGCAAAAGTATTTAGAAAATTTAAAAAATTACATGTGATACTCAGCTCTTTGTTTCTGTGAGAGATCACTCAGTATTATAAACTCTACTTCAATACAGGTTGCTGCGAAGTTCATGATTTTGTTCTTCTTTATGGCTCACTCATAAGTGGACCTTGAACAACTACCATATTACTATAAGAAAAGGACTGAAAGTGGCGGGAAACTGCAGGGAGGAGGGTAGGGGATGGAGAGATGGAATTGACAGTAGTCGATATCTGCCTGGGGAAGGAGGGGGGCACACCTCATGGATAAGGATACCTGCACAGCAAATATTTGTATACCTAGCCCCGAACTGTACCCCACGATTTTAAATAAATAATAATAAAAAAATAGTTGTGCACATATAGTTTGTGAAAGAGTCAACTTCAAGAGGACATGTCAACATAAGAGGAAGGAAGGGAAAAGGGAAAGAGGGAAGGTGGAAGACAGAGAGAGAGGGAGGGAGAAGGCAGAGAAGAAGAGAGATAGAGATGAAGAGAAAAAAGAAAGAGAAAGAACAGGGAGGAGTGAGAGAGGAGAAGGAAGGGAGGAAGTAAAAATAGAATGTTTGAGGAAAATAACTCCAAAATCACCGAGGTTTTAAGTTGGCATTATTGGTCTGTTTTTGGTGGAAACACAGCAACTTTCTCAGAAGACTTGCCTATCCATAAAAGTCATGGCATACTTTTCAAAGTCAGAAATAAAATTGTTTTGTGGTAGGAGTCCAAGCTTGAAGACAATTCTCAATGTCTTTGGGGAGCCAGAACCAGGGCAGAGCTACACTTTGTAATTTTGGTTTAATTCTTGAAAAAAAGTGGCTTTTCTCCCCATAAAAACAAGCTAATTTGCATCTAACATACTTTAGTTACAGTACCTGTAAGGTAAGGTCTTCTCCATCTCTGAGATTCCAGTGTGTGTCAATGGTCCAGGCTGCCAGGAAGTGACATGTGTCATTACCTGTTACCTGGAATTCCCTACACCACAGAACATGTTTCTTCACAATGGTGCCAGGGTCAATGTATCAGCATTATTTGTGTGGCCTTTTCTCATGGTCTACAGTCTACCCCTAAAGTATGGATTTGTCTAAATACATTTTTTGGAGTTTTTTCTGATGTAGAACCATGACTGCGATAGATGTGTTTTGGCCACTTTTACTTACACCAATCTGAAGATATTTTGAACTTGACACTATGCAACCATCTCTGTATCTCGATGTCATCTATATTTATACCTGTATAGAATCCGTTTGTTAGCAGATATTATGCCTTCTGTGTAGATGACTTGGCACTGAGTCAGGGATGTGCCTCTCCAATCTAAAATATACACATTACTTACTAATAACATTTTTGTATATCACTAAACAAATAAGTGTAAACCTCTCTTTTATTGAAACAATAGTTTTCCAAAATGTGTGCCTGATGAAAAGGGCATTTCTCACAGCATCACTGAGCTAATTAATTATTCATCTGGAACGTGCACGACATGCCCTAATATGTTGTGTTTCCGTTTTTGTAATTCGAGGAAGCAGATCATTGTGTGGCCTTCTAAGAAAGCCCAAACCCAGTTCAGTATAAGATATACTTTCACATTTTTGTGGTTATGAATCTGGGTTTCAAATGTAAAGTAGTTCATGCTAAAACATATCAGAATATATAACATATGAGAGTCAGATAAGTATGCTTAAGGACAAGAATGGGTATAAGTGTTGTGGAAAATAAACACCGTGATAAGTAACACTTAATATGAGTAATTGTAGTTTATTATTTTTAACATCAGAAATTTTTACTAAAACACCTTTTGAAGATGGTAGCAAAAATACAAAGTTAACAATTAATTTTGGTGACATAAGATACCTATTGTAACTCAGCAAAAACAATTTTCTTTTCATATAAACATCCTATATAGTAACAGATCAATAATTCTTTGTGTGGCTAAAAAAACCCCAGGTTATTTTACTGTTTCTGTATACTTCAAAGGACCACACAAGAATTTGGGTTCAGAGAGTTTATTTGAGAGGCAAGCACACTAGACAAGAGCAAGAGACTGGTGAATGTCAGAGGGGAAAGCAGGGAAAGCAACATAGGACTATGTTATCAAGGTCATTGTTGTAGGCAACAGGAGTTCAGTGTCACTAGAACCTCTGGGAAACACCCTGAATGCCTCCCAGAATGCTCTGTTTCGAGGATGAGAGGGAGGGACATTTACTCACTAGCTTCTGTCCCATTGCTCTAGGACAGCTCTCAGTAGCACTGACTTCTTAGTGTCCTGGGTGGTACTTGTGCTCAGGTCCAGTAGGCCCTCATAGTTTCTGCTTCTCATGCGAATGCCATGTGGCATTTCCAAAAGCATCTGCTGCAAATATGATCCCCATGACAGTTTGAAGTAAAGGCATCACTAGCCTTTGTATCTTGTCATTCATATTCTCGTGCGAATGTACCTAATAATATTGAACCACCTTTGTGACTTCACAGCAACTTGGATGGATTTAGAATCTACCATACTCAGTGATCTATCATAGAAACAAAGAACAGAGTACCATGTGTTCTCACTCATAAGTGGGCCCTGAACATTTACCATAATACTATAAGAAAGGGAGTTGGCAGTAGTGAAATCCTGCTGGGGGCCGTGAGGGGGGTGGGCACAATATCAGTAAGAGTACCTATCTCAAAGCAGGCAAAGTGGAAACCAAAGGGAGGTCCAAATGTTACCTGTATGATGACCACCTGTATACATAATCCTGAATTGCACCCCACATCTTTAAAATAAAATTTTTCAAAAAAGAAAATGTTTAGCATATTTTGTTCTTTCAAATGCATCACTTGTGGGTAATTACACAAAAAGGCAAAAACAACATCACTTAGTTTCAAATATGTAAATATGTACCTTTCCTAGATATACTAAAATTCATCTTTCCTGGATTTTTTTTCTGCTTCCATTTATCTGAACTGATTGATGCTAATTAATCCTTTAAAAAGTAGTTAATAATTAATCATATGTTCTTCCATTTATATTAAAAATATTTTAATCATTTGGGACGCCAAGGTGGGAGAATCACTTGAAGGCAGGAGTTCAAGACCAGGCCGGGCAACACAGATAAAAAAAATCATCTTTCATTATATTTGTTTACATTGTGAGACCAGATAATTTTATTTTACAAGTTTACCTTCCTTTTCTCTTGATAAATAATAGTAATGCAGACATAAATTAACTTATTAGTCATCTTCCATCATTATATACCATCTCTTACATTTCTTTAGAAAGAAACATGCAAAATAATTTGATTCAAATGCATGCCAATGTAGATATTTCCTTTTCAACCTAACACACTATAATTTACAGATCATCATCTTTCATGTTCCAGTGTTTTTTAATTTCTATCTTACCTCAAAATTGCCAGATATCCGATTATAATTCATTAACTTACTCAACTTAATATTCATACGAGATTCTAAAAGTAATAAAGGATGTTAAAATTAGAATTTAAGATGTTATGCTACAGAGAGATCAAAGAAAACTTTTAAAATGCAACTGAGTGATGATTTTTACATTGAAAAATTATAAAGAGTATATAAGGAGAAAAACAAAGACCATGTGATTTGCATAATAAGTTTGCAATAAAAAAAACCATTTTTAAAACACATTGGTTAGTGGAGCATATCATTTTATTTGTTTGTGTAGTTAAATATTTTGAGCAACAATAACTATTCAATTAATAAATGTAAATGATAGGCAATGTGGAAAGCACAAATCAATTACTTTTTATTTGAAAAAGAGCATCATAGGACCCTAGTAAATTAATTCGTATATAACATATAATAGATAAACTATAAGATAAATGATTCCAATTGACACAGGATTTATTGAGACACACAATTTTGCTGGATGCTATAGAACTTTAACATTTTGGTCTTTTTTTAGTCTAATGCCATGTCTTTTTCCTCAGTCACATGATACCTCTCTGCTTTTGAAAATCGGTCTCTGTGGGGGGTAGAAGGGCAACTGATCATGGCTCTTTCAGGATACATGGGTGGTCATGTGGTCCATGTGAGTCAAAAACAGAAAAAATGGATCTTCCTATAAATTTTCTGCAGAAACTTTTAGTAAAGATTGGGTCTTTTTTTTTTTTTTTTTTAAACTGATAAACAGATAGACTGTGGATCTGGATTTTTCAGGAGTCCCTTAAGGTCAAATGGTTCACTCAGTAAAGAAAGGTTATTCTTGATAAGGAGATCCTGAAAGTCACAACACCTACAGCATCATAGGAGGAACTGGAAAGGTTAGGCCTGAAGTCAAGCTGTGTTCATGGACACCACAGTCTTGCAGCACAATACACGTTCTTTACGCAATTCATCTGAAATTGTCTTTTTCTCACTCAAAAGCAAATGTCTTCCAAATAATTGAGGAGGTGGAGGAAAAGATGTGTTGTTCAAATTAATAGATACAGTCAATCCACTTTAAACAAGTCAGTCACACCCATGCCTATGAATTATAAAACTAGCAGAATTCTGTAGAATAATTAGCTGGGTATAAATATCCAAGCAGATTAAAAGTCATGTTGGAAAAGTATGAGTTTTCTGATAACAGATATCCTCACCAGTGATAACTAATACCTCAATAGAAAAACATGAATCATTTGCATTTAAATACAGTGTTCATAAGCAAATGAGTACATCTTAAATATGACTAAATATGAGGATAAAAACAAAAATTTCTCCCTTGTACATACAATCACACACACACACACACACACACACACACACACACACACACACACACACATCTTGGTTCCTTGTTCTTTAATTTGTCCTTGCAGATTCCATGTTGATTTTGGAATACAGGTCGAACTCAATGAAAACAGACAGGACAGTCTTGATATGATTTTTTTTCTTTCATTTTTTCTATTTATTTTTATGTTTACTAAGGTAAAATTGACAAATAAAATTGTGTATTTTGCCATGTACAATTTGCTGTTTTGATACATATCTACATTGTGAAATGTCATCAGTGGCCATTTCTTGACTTCACTTCTCAGCTTTTTCTCCCATCACATCCTACCACTGACACATTTTTCTGCTCTGTGAACTAATCAGCTCCTTTCAATGTGTAAGCTCTCTTGGATATCTCAAAGTTTTTGCATATTCCCCTTTGTGAAGAGTCTTTCTTTGTTTCATTTGTGCAGGTAAGTTTTATTTATCAACACTTAGTTTAATACCTATATCTTCTTGGGCGTTTTTCATATCCTCCATGATGACTTTCAGTATCCCTTAAAGTTTCTTTTTTGCATTTCTATAGACAATATTACTCACTTCTATTTTGGGAAAATATCCATCATTAAATTTAAAAAAATGTATTTGAGCAGACTCTAATACAGTCAGCATTTAGCATATACACTCTTAATACTGACTTGATAAATGAAAGAATGATATTCTGAAAAATATTCAAAATAAATTAAGCATACATGATCTCTGCTCACTAGAAAGCACGTTTCCCCTCCCAGCAATTGCACTTCTTGGTATTAACACAAAGAAGTTGCAAACATATGTCCACACATACACAAAATACTTGCCCTGGAGGTTTATAGCAGTTTTGTTTATAATTGCCAAAACTTGGAAGCAGCTATGATGTCCTTCTATAGCTGAATGGATAAGCCAACCGCAGTATGTCCAGACAATGACGCATCATTCCGCACTCATAGGAAATGAGCTATCAAGGCATGCAGGAAAGTTAAATGCACATGACTAACAGAAGAAGCCAATATAAAAGAGGTAACACTTTATGGTTCTTATAGCCTGAGAAAGATAAAACTACGGACAGTACAAATACCAGTGGTTGCCAGAGGTGAGTGGAAAGGAGGATGAAATGATAAAACATGGAGGAATTTTATAACACTGAAACTATTTGTATGATACTGCAATGTTACATACGTGTTCCTGCAGTCTATCAAAACCCACAGGGTGTACATCACAAAATTAACTCTAATGTCATCTATGAACTTTGGATAACAATGATGTGTCTATGGAGGTTCATGGATTATCACACACGTACCACAGGTCCTGATTTCTGTCACAAGAGGGGTTGCAAGTGAATGCTTGGGCAGAAGGTATATGGGAAGTCTCTACACTTTTTATTCCATTAAATTTCATTCCCCTATAATCCCGCACCTTGGGAGGCTGAGGTGAGTGAATTGCCTGAGCCTGCGGGTTCGAGACCCGCCTGGGTAACTTGGTGAGACCTCATCTCCACAATAGATCAAAAATGAGCCGGGCGTGGTAGCGCGCACCTGTAGTTACAGCTACTTGGAAGGCTGAGGCGGAAGGATCGCCGAAGCCCAGCAGGTCGAGGCTCCGGTGGCTGGGAGCAGCCACTGCACTCCAGTCTGGGCGACAGAGTGAGACTCCAACTCAAAAAAATAAATAAATAAATAAATAAATTCCATTCCACTGTAAGCATAAAACCGCTCTAAAATATTTTATTTAAAAATTCCCTTTGAAAATACAAAGACTTGTGAATATACAACTTATTTAAATTACAGTAGTAAAAATAACAATACATTTGATTCATTCTTTTTATAAAAAAGCAAATCTTGAGTTTTTTATTTTTATTCTAACATTTTGTGAATAAGATACAAAGACGGTTGCTTAGGCAAAAATAATAGGAGACATGAAAAGAACATGTATTTGCTGGCCAGTCTAATTATGTTTACTTACTTCTTGGCTGTCATTATCATTAAGGGGTCCTAAACTCTCTTGCATATAAATATAAATATGGTCAACTCCCCATAGACCTTAAGAAAACTCTAGTAAATATATGTTAAGTGCTGTTGCCAGTAAAAGTTCTCATCAGTTTCCCTTTTAGGAAAAATGATAGGCAAATAAGTATATGTTGAAGATGAATTACATTCAAAAGTGTTTCTTTCACAAGAACGAAATAAAGCAATAAAAAAAAGTTTTGAGATTCAGATTCTGTACTACTTTTTTGCAATTTCATTTTGTGATCACTGCAATCTAAACTATTTTACCCTCCCCTACTCTGGCTGGTCCTGTTTGTTTTTTTTTCCCCCATTCAATTCTTATATTAAAATATTGATAATTTTCATTTTGTAGTAAAAGTTTATTGTGGGATAATTATATATAAAGAACCATTCTTATTCTTTAATAAAAAGAGGGTAATCATTATTTGACATATTTGTGCATTTACAGACTTTAAATTTAATAGTTAATAAAAAAATCTGTGAGTAGAGTATAGGAGGAAAATATTGTGTAGAATGTCTACACGAGAATAGCACAACCTACAGGTATTACTATTACAAATCCAGCATCAAACAGACATCTGACAAGCCTCCCTTTGTATTTGAACATGTAAATATGTGTGTATGTATCCATATATGTACGTATCTGCACATACATACATATTTTGTAGACATTATAGCTTACTTCTTTACTAATTTTAACTTGTCTCTTACTGGTTTCTCATTGATTCATCTCAGACTCTATTAGCAGTAATGTGTGAATTTGTTTTTATTTTTAATTGAATAAGTTTTACATTGTTTAAAGCAGGGAATGAGTACATCATATAACAAAATTTCCGTGAATAGAGAGAAAACAGTTTTAGCAATATGGCGACACAAAAATTTGGATCAGTTTTGGAACTTCTGTTTTCATAATATGAATTTTTACATATATACCTTATAGTATTATCGGATAAATATTGAAAAGGTGGGTGTTCAGGAGACCTGAGAATCTGTCTCACTTCTTACATGAATAACTTCTACGCATTCGGTGAATAAATTAACTATAGCTAGCCTCAAATTTTTCATCTTATATACCAGGGGAAGAAGATATTGGGAGGAGACTATGGTTCAACAATATGAATGGTGGCCAAAGTTTTCAACCACGGATTTCCCTTTCCTTCTTGTGTTTATAATTTAAAAGACATATCTGTCATATCACATTGATTATGGGAAGGTGATTTTGCTTTATTTTATATTTTAAAAGCAATATTTATTTTTAATTTTAAATATATTTGATATTCAAACATTCTTGTTTAAAATATTTGAATACATTTTTAAATTTACTTTTTTTTTTCTTTTTACTAATTGTAGACTCCTTCAGTTATAATCTCCTACTAAGACATTTAAAATTATATTTAACCTGTTTGGATTTATGATTGTGATAATTCATTATTTTTATCAGACTTTCTGAAATATTGAAAACTGCCCGTGGATCTCCATTACAGTCATTTGTATGCTAAAAAGTTCAGGAAACCACGGTTAAAAATAGATGATTTATATGGTCCCTTCTTTAACATATTTGCTTGCTTTAAGTCTCTAATATAGCATACACATATATTAATATATATTAGCAAATATGTATTAATATTTATATATGTGTACACTGAGTTTTGTTATATTTATACACATATATAATATATATGCTATAATTTGCTTTATATATGCCAATATATATAACATAGTATAACCGTGGTTTAGCTGAGGGCACTGGTAGGAAATACAACTGATTTGCAGTCTAGGTAGACATAACACTCAGTACCAGCTCTACAGTGAATTATTTATTTCTTGAACCTTTTTTTTTTTTTTTTTTTTG